>NC_084796.1:55522335-55825366 GCF_963169125.1 Humulus lupulus | reverse complement strand
TTGATGATGTTGTTATGTTTTGGTTCTTGGTTGAATTTTTGGATTTCTGGAATGACATTTTTGAATGGTGGTGATGGTTTTGTTTCACATGAAGAGTATATTGTTTTGTTAATAAGATCCATGAGAATATTGGGGAGAGTGTTTGAAGAGATTTATGTGGGGATTTTATGTCTATGTTGCTATGATCATTTTGAATCTAATGATTTATGTAAAAGTATGCAAAGATGTTAATAGGTGCATGCTAGAGCTTAAGTTTTGGTTTTGGTCTATTTTATGTTAATGTTTTTTTTTCTTTTCTCTTAAACATGCAAAATAAGTTTGAGTAGTTAAGTGAGCATATAGGGTTCGACAGTGGCATGTTAAGTTTAGGGTTCCTTTGTTTTATTTAATTAAGAGCGTTTCTGGAATATTAAATGTAAAGAATGCCCTAATCTATTACTTTATAAAAACGTCGCTCAACTCACATGTATTATAAAAATACCATTTTAAGGAAAAGTTCAGTGGGGCCTTGATAAAACATGCAATTTGGGCCCAATAGTTTGAAATAAAAATGTTGTGTCTTTATGTAGTATTCGAAAATAAAATAAAGTAATAAGTCCCATTGACGTAGTTTGAAACATAAACCATAACATGCTCGCGCTACTTGCCAGTAACTGGGTTCGGTATGGTCCGAGCCGATGGGGTATCCTTGTTCATTGTTCACTGGGCCCATGTTGAGCCCAGGCCTCTTCAATGGGCCCATAGACCCGTTTGGTCATGCTAATTGTCATAGGTGGAAAATATGGATAACAGTAATATTCTTTCTTTCCGCTATACCATTTTTTTTGGGTGTATAAGGGGCTTTACATTCATGTATTATACCATGCATCTCACAAAACACATTGAATTCATTGGAGAATTATTTACCGCCCCTATCACTTCTAATCACTTTAATTTTCTTTTCCAATTAATTTTCAACTTCGACTTTATAGAATTTAAACATGATAAAGGCCTCATCCTTATTCTTAAGAAAGTACACATATGTGAATCTAGAACAATTATCAATAAAGGTAATAAAATACCTATGTCCACCTCTAGTAATTATCTCATTCAATTCACACAAATCACTATGTATCAAATTTAACAAGTTAGTTTCACTTTCAACACTTGGACAAGGTTTCTTTACCATCTTAGATTTAATACATAATTCACATTTCTCATTCTCAACATTATTGCATACAATTAAACAATATTTGATAACTCTTCTAAATGTAATATATCCTATATAAGTAAGTCTATTATGCTACAAAGTAGTAGAATCAAAGCCAAGCGTATAAGAGGAAGAAAAGCATGCATTATTATCAAAACATGAGTCTTTGGTACACAATTTTATCATTCCATCACAAAAATACCCTTTCCCCGGCCACAAATTCTTTCCCCTAGGATAAAATTAGCTTGTCCAACTCAAACACCACTTTGATGCCTGGTTTACTCAACAATTGCTCACTCACAAGATTCTTACTCATATCTGAAACATAAAACATATTGGTGAAAAAAACCTTCTTTCTGGATGTGAATTAGAGATCAATATTCTCCTTTCCTAACACCTTGATTCTATGCTCTTACCCATTTTTATATCATGGCCATCCTTTGACTCTTCAAATGTTTTGAAGATATCTCTATCATAAGTTATATGAATGGTGGCACAAGTGTCATACCACCATCCTTGCACTTTTCATTGGATGGCATTCACCTCACTCAAGGTAGCAACCAACTCCTCTTCGGTTGTGTTGACCTTGGATCCATAGTTGTGGGACTTTTGGTACTTGCATTCTCTATCCATGTGACCACTCTTGTCACAAACAAAACAAGGGCCTCTCACACCCTTGAATTTCCCTTCATTCTTCTTAGGGGCTAGATGAGTATCCTTCCTTGATTGGGGTTTCTTGTGGCTCCTCTCTTTGGATTGAGAGGGTTTCTCTATGGCGTTAGCCTTTGATGCCCCATCTTTGGACTCTTCCATACACTTGTCTCTATAACAAGACTCATCTTCAATCCTTACGTGCTTTAGGATCTCCTCCAAAGATATTTCTTCATTCATATGGAGAATCATCTTTTTATAGCCCCTCCAAGATGGAGGCAACTTGGCTATGATCCCACCCAAAATTAAGGATTTCAACATTGTTATCTTTAGAGTAGATAACGTATTTAGAATAACTTGCAGCTCATGTATTTGGGGGAGTAAGTGTAATGTCCAAAAATTCCTAATAAGGCTTAATGCCTTCGTTAAGGTGTCGGGAAGGCATAATTGGAGTTAAATGTGATATTATTATATGCATATATGATTATGTGAAATTATATGAGTTATATTATGATATGACTGAGTATGCATGTTTAAGTGTATTAAATATACTTATAGGCCCGTTTCTGTTATAAAGGGCATTATCGTAATTTTGACCTGCTAAGCGTATATTTGCAATATTACATGCTTTATGATTGAGACCACATTATTATATGGATATATTTGAGATATTTGGCTTGAGGCGATCCTAGTAAGCAATTTAACGGAAAAGTCACAACAGGGTTAAATACCTAGCTCGGGGTGAGCTTAGGGGCATTTTGGTAATTTGGTAAATTACTGGGGTTTAATGGTTAATGGGAATTAACTTGGTAAGTATTTGGTTCAATGGATTTAATTGGGAATTTATGGTATAATTTGAGGATTAGTGGGAATTTCTAGAAATGACCAAAATACCCTTGGTTGGGGAGAATGGGCATTTGAGTGGCTAGGGGTAGGATGGTCATTTTCACCCTCAGGCCAAGCTAAGTTGGCCAAAAGGCTGAGCACTTTGGCTCATTCACATAACTTTCCCTCTCTCTCTTGGTTAACTTCTTAGAGGGGTTTTGGAAACTAAGACAAAGAAGTGAAGCTAGTTGTTCTTAATGAATTATTTTGAGGAATTGGAGCTCTCTTGGGGGATTAGGAGCTCGCAAGGATCAACAGGAGGTGGACATTTCGAAACTCTACATTTGAGGTAAATACTTCTTAAACTTTCTTGATGTTCTTCATTTTTTTTAGTGTGTTCTTGAAGCTTTGGAAGTTGGTTTGGAATCCTAAGTTCAAGGATTCTAAGAAAGTTCTTTATACATAATGATGATAGGTATTGCTTAAGTTATTGATTTAAAACTTTCTTTGATTTGAATTATGGTGTGTGGGTTGTTGATTTTTAGATTTGGAAAAGAGATGGGTGTTGAGAACTCAAAGTTGTGATTCTTGGTGTTTTGTAATTTTAGAAGGTTTTGATCTTGTTTCTGAGTTCCTTGGCATTTGGATGATCTATTTGGGATCAAAAAATATAATCTGGAAACTCAATTTGGTGACTTTTGAGGGATTAAGTTGGATTGGGATGATTTTGGGTCGGAAAAGTTGCAGAAAACGCAACCCATAATTCTGGGTTCGCGATGTAGCACCCCTGCACTTGGTGTGGGTTCCCCTGCGCTATGCAGGGGAAGCTAGGGGTTTCTCTGCCTTTTTGGGTGCCATGCCCTTGGTTTGGGGCGCCCCTGCGCTATGTAGGGGGACGCTTGGGCACCCCTGGCCTAGTTTTGGGAAGAACTTGGGGGCTCGAGGGACGATTCCACCACCCTGTATGGTGGAATTGGAGGTCTCAAGAGCTTGGAATTGGTCCCAAATTCCGTAATTGTATTTGGATCTTAATGGGGGTACTGTTTATGGTTGTGACTAGGTTCACCGCTAGGCTCAGGGGAAAAGGATTGTGCTCGGGGCCGCCTCTCCTCATTGCTTAGGACCTGAGCTAAGAAAATCGGTATATGCACATAGAGATATTGGTTGGTATGCTTATTAGCTTTGAATCATATGTGAATATATATGGTTTAACTGATTGTCGGCTATAGCATTGAGCGTTGGGCTGCTCAGCAAAGCATATGAAATGAAGGCCGTGAAGGTGAGTCCAATGTGAGGGTGCAGTTTGTACTCACCCCGCATGAACCAAAGCTAAATGCTTGAGTACACATCTCGCTCGGTTGGGTCGCTCGGCAAAGCGTGCAGAATGCAGGCTATGAAGGCGAGTTCAGTTTGAGGGTGTTTTCCTTACTTACCCGGCAAGAACCATGAGCTGAATGCCTAAGTAGGCATGTCACTCGATTGGGCTACGCGACAAAGCGTGTTGAATGCAGGTCGAAGGGCAAGTTCAATTTGAGGGTGCGGTCCCCACTTACCCGGCATGAACCGTGAGTTGAGTGCTTGAGTACGCACCTCACTCGGTTGGGTCGCTCGGCAAGGTTGTTATTCGTGGGTCGCTTAATTGATTATATGATTGAGATGAATATTCTTTTGTAAGTTGTAGAATGTGTTTACAAGTTATATGATTGGAATGAATGCATCTGTTATTTGTGAAACATGTGTTTATTTCTTTTGAATATTTGGACTATCTTTATGCCTTATGAGGTTTTCTTGCTAGGCCTCAGCTCACGGGCGCTCTATGGTGCAAGTAAGGGCAAAGAAAAGCAGGACCAGCCATGAGTTGGAGGGCTTCGGGGGCATTGTGTACATATGTTGCCTACTCGACTGCCAAGATCGAGATTACTTGCTGGAACTAGGGTTGAACCCTGATTTTGCCACCTAGGCCAACCCTTTGTATTTATTTTGTATATGTATCAGTTTATAAACTCCTTTTGGGATCCCGTGTACAGAGTTAAACCTTTTAATGAAATGATTACTATTTGACCAAAACTTATAATACCTAATCTTTGAGTTAGTTTAATTACACATTTTAAGTCCAAATGACTCGTTTAGCTAGTTAAGCACTATTTTAAAATACACAGGGCAACGGTCCGGATTAGTAGGGCGTTACAATAAGGGTTTTCCATCAAATAATTTAAATTACATGCATTGAGTTATGAGGAATTTCTTGGTACCTTCTTCTTCGGTTTTGTACTTCTTCTCAAGTGCATCTCATATCTCCTTTGTCGATGTTGTATTGGTGCAGAGATCATAGAGACAATCTAAGAGGGCATTGAGTATGTGGCCTTTACATATTAATTCATCTTCTTCTCTTTTCTTCCTTTCCTTGATCACTTCTTGAGTATCATCACCCTTTGGTGCTTCCAAAGTCTTCAAATCTTTGTCAGGGATGTAGTGAACCTTCAAATTTGTGAGAAGAAACTTGATTTTGTCTTTCAATGAACAAAGTTTAAGTCATCAAATTGATCTAGTCTGACTAGATCTTGAGACATGAATTTAAGGGTTGAGATGGAGGAGCTTTCTTCCATAGTCTTTGTGAGTGGATAAACCTTAGTTGTTAGGAAGAGGCGGTCTCCTTGGCCTTCGCTTGACTTCTCGTCGAAACTCCAACCCCATATGTGCTCTTCTTGAGGACCTGTTGTCTCTTAATGACAGGGTCGGAGATGGTGAAGGCATTTTTCATATTCATATCATTTTCTGCAAAATGATCAAAAGAGTTAGACAAATTCTAATTATGTAAACAACAAAGAGTAAAAGTACAAGAGTCCCACCCACCAAACTAGAGGAGGAAACTACAATGATTAGCTCCGGAATGGGAATCAGGCTAGCTACAGTGGGGACCTCTAACTCTCTGAATATTGGGGGTGGGCGAGACTCTAACAAAGTTGAACCCTTTCAGGCTCGATCTCTTCATCCAGGCTAGGTTCATATTCGATCTGCCTAAATCCTGGCGTAAAGGCACTGCAATCTAGGGTATACCCAGGTTGGATGTTTGTACCATATTACTCAAAAATGGTGGACCTAAAATGGAAGGTGTTATCTACAACTACTGTATATTTAGGGTAGGCAAGATCGTGGCGAAGGACCAGGAGGTCAAAACATTGTTGCAACATGACGTCCATGTCTGGATCCTCAGAGTGCCGAGTCACGACCTTCCTCAGATCATGTCGGGTTAAAAAAACTAGCAGTAGCTCGATTAATTTTGCTATAAGGGTTACCAGCTGCTATCCCCAACTCTGCACGACCTTGTTTACAATTCCAGCCGCATTTAACATTCTTCTTATGCACCAAAAGCATGACTTCTTCTTTTTCCTCGTCCTTCTTAACAACTACTAGATTCCTCTTAAAACCTCAAGGTTTATTGGCCAAGGTTTGACCCTCCTTAATCAAACCACATGCCAGCATGGTGGCATCATTCACTGCTCGATACTCCTTTTAAGCAGGAGGATCAAAAACGAAGGTATGATACTAACCCAAGCAGACCTGAGAAGCTTTGGACCTTTTGTAAATAGTCGCACAAGGAAATAACTCGATCATAATAATTAAACACTTAGCAATAAAAACTCAAATAATGGTTAAGGGAAATATGCTTATAAGGTAGATTAAAGTAGCGATCCTCGCAGTTCTAGAACCCGTTCGACATGAAGAACTGGTCCTTGTAATCATTTGGATGGCTTGGGAGGTTGAAGATGCTAGCAGATTTGGGGAACTGGGTGAGGTAATAAAAACCATCACCTCCGGTTCTGGTGTCCAAGTTGGCCTTCAGACAGAAAAAATATAATATATCCTCTGGAGTGGGTACCTCCCACTCGTTCTTGAGGAATAAATATTTTAGCCCCGCAAGGATGCGATATGTGTTTGGTTGGAGCCGAAATGGGGCGAGCTTCATGAAATTCAGAAAGCCCGTGAAGTATGAGCTCAGGGGAAGCAATGCACCTGCCTTCAAATTCTCATCATTCCAGGCCTCAAAGTTAACTTCTAAAAGGTTACAGCTCTGCTCACCCTCCATGGCAGGTCACTTGTATTACTTGGAATCTGTCTCGATCCTGTGGATCCTCATTATTTTTTTCACCTGGGGAATCGAAATTATACGAGATACTATCCTCTTTGCCTCCAAAAATTTGTTTGCATTTACCTCGACCTCCCTCTCCACTAGTGGTCCAAAGTGGGGGATGGGGGTTTTGGCGACCTGATTATCTTGGGAGGAGGAACCTATGATAGATTTGTCTTTCTTGTTGCTCATTTTTAATGTTTTTAGCTCGCTTGGTTACAAAACAATTGTTTAGAGTTGAACTAGGGATGTAACCTAGTTTTAAGAACATGGGAAAGGGTGACCTAAGGATTAAAGGCTTCACTAATCAAACTAAAGCTTCTACGGGCTGGAAACATTTCTAAAACCATAATATGTGTATCCATGCATGCCCCTAATTCACGCGCCTTGATCTCGAGAAGTGTGTTGTCACCTTGGAAATCGAATGTCGGAATGGTGGTTTTGAAAGGCGATTTTAATGCAAAACCACCCAGAACCGTGTCGCTTAAGCTACCTAGGTTCAAACCTGAAACCCTTAAACTTTTGGCCTAAATCGATATCCGTTCAATCTCAAATCCGAGAATTGCCTATTTTGTGCCTTAAATTCTATCATTTTTGGTCCTATAAGATGGCTTACCTACCTCGGTGTACCAAAACATGAACTGAACCACATACAGAGCCAAAATAAAAAAGGAAGAACTGGAAAACTTCAAAAACATGTACATAAATGTGTATAAGAAGTTTAAAATAGAGAAAAAAATGTGTGCTTATGATTTAGTTCTTGATCAAGGTGTGGAAGAAGAACAAGAACATTAAAAATTACAAAAAGCTTCTGAGAAACGATCACCAAAGAAAGCTCTAACTACTCGAAGGTTTCTGGGAAGAGAGGAGAAATGGAAATTTGAATGCAAAGGTGGTGAAAATCAAGTCTCGATCTCCTATATATACATAAATTTTAGGAAAAGATCGAAGCCACATGATAAAAGCAGTTCGAGATCCGAGGGCTAAGAATAAATAAACCAAACAGCGGCAAAACGTTGGCAAGACAACTGACACAGTACTCAAAACTTGAACAAACACATATAACAAGCAGACACATGTCCTACACTCGAGTGAGTAGGTGTGAACGTTTTCCCACAACAGAAGTAGAAAAACCCCTAATGTGTGTGTTAGAAGTGACGCCATGCACAAGCAAGGACTTGGGGGGAAAATGTTGTACCCTAAAAATACGAGCTCAATTGTCTTGTTCAAGGTGCAGCTAGTAAACGATAAATGAAGGGTTACTGTACTCTAGAAATATTTCAATGATTCCAGTTCAAATAGCTCGAGGTTTCGTGTAACGCCCTCGATAACCAAGACCATTACACTATGTATTTTAAAATAGTGCAAGACTTGCTAATCAATTCGTTTGAACAATAATGTGTTCCTAAAGTCAACTATAAGGTCAAGGTTAAAATATTTTGATTGTAAACAATTAATTTTCATTAAAACAGATGTTTGGTACGTGGGATCCCAAAAACAGGGTTGAAGTGATAATTTACAATCCTCAAAATTTTAATACAAACAAAAGCCACTCTAATGGCAAAATACAAGTTTTAGGCTCCTTGTACTCTCCCTCGGCCGTGGCGATCAAGCAGTTGACTATGTACACTCCACTCCCAGAGCTCTCCAACTCATGGTTGGTCCAGGTTTCCTTTTCCTTTACCTGCACCACGTAACTTGTGAGCCAAGGCCCAGCAAGAAAACCATAACAACAAGCACATATAGCAAAAATAATATCCAATCAATCATAATTCAACAAGTTCAAACATTTAATAGAATTCAAATATAAATTCAAGTAGTGGTAAACACTTCATCTCAAACACATACCAAAGTCAATTTCGCAAATGCTTAGGGTTGGCATGCTTAGGCCGAGCCCTCTGTCTATCTGGCTCACCACGGCTTGCTTAGGCCGAGCTGCGTTCAGTACGCTTATCATCAACCCCGACACCCTTAGGTCGTTCATTTTCAGATGTCATATTAATCATACAATTACACAGTACATGTATTTAATTATTTGGAACCATAGTCCCGTTCACAACCACAAGGGTGCAGTCTTCTTACCTCGAATCCCGAGCAGAGGGCATAGAACGATCTCGAGCACGATCTTCAGTTATGAGCCTTGGTGATAAACCTAGTCACAATATCAATGGGTATCCATCAATCCAAAACCCAAAATAAATACTTATGGAAACAAATATTAATTACCGGGACCATGAATTCTACTAAACTGGGCAGTAGAATTCATTTCGAGCGCCTAGGTTTGAATCGCCGAGCCTTCCCGAGCTTTAAACTCCATTTTCCCCTAATTCTCTAATTAGGGCCGCGACTTGCCCTAGAGGGTCGCGGCTTGCCCCTCAAAAAGAGACCTAATCCCCCCCCGCTGATGGGGGACACGGGCCGCGACCTGCACTCCCCGAGTCGCAGCACGCGTGTAACACCCTGGATAACCAAGACTGTTACACTGTGTAGTTAAAATAGTGCAGGACTTGCTAATCAAGTCATTTGATTAAAAATGTGATCCTAAGGTCAACAATCGGATTAAGGTTAAAAGATTTTGATCATAAACGGTTAATTTTTCATTAAAATAGATGTTTGGTACATGGGATCCCAAAAACACGGTTAAAAAGAGAATGTACAAACTCTCAAAAGTTATATACAATCAGTGGCCACTCTAATGGCAAAATACAAGTTTTAGGCTTTTGTCCCAGTACTTTCCTCAGTCGTGGTGGACGAGCAGCTGACAATTTACACCTCGCCCCTAGAGCTATCCAACTCATGGTTGATCCATCTTACCCTTGCCTTTACCTGCACCACGTAGCACCCATGAGCCAAGGCCCGACAAGAAAACCAAAACAACAATCACATGTAACAATAAGAATATTCAACCAAGCTTATCTCATATAATCATAAAACAAAGTATGGATATTCAATTAAACAATGGCAATCACATAATCTTAAGTAATTAGGGTTGGCACCCTTAGGCCAAGCCTTCTGTCGATCTACCTAGCCCCAGCTCACTTAGGCCAGGCTGAGCTCAATATGCTTACCATTTACCCCGGCTCCCTTAGGCTGGTCATTCTTATATGACAAATCAATCTTACAAACACATATCACAAGCAACCAATAATTGGGAATCTCACTCTCGTTCATAACCAAGCAGGGTGCAGTTTTCTTACCTTAAATTCTGAGCAGAGATAATAGAGTAGTCTCGAGCACGATCCTCAGTCTTGAGCCTTGGCGATAAACCTAGTCATAGTGGCCAATAGGTATTTATCAACTTCTAATCCAAATAAATACTTAGGAGATAAAAACTAACCTCCAGGACCTCAATTGCTACTAAACCGGGTAGTATAAATTGTCCCAAGCGCTTAGGTTCGAACCCCCAAGCCTCACCAACCTTAAAAACCAATCTAGGGCAAAACCTCCAGGCGGGCCGCAACCTGGCCCTTAAGTTCGTGACTTGCCCCTAAGTCAGAGACCAAGAACCCAAGCCATAGGGAAACAGGGCGCGACTTGCCCCTAGGGTCGCGGCGCACCCCCAACCCGGGAGCACACCTAGGGCCTACAGGGCACACGTGTCGCGACGCCCCAGAGCTGGGTCGCGGCACGCCCCCCTTCGAACCCTGAAATTATGGGTTTTTCTTCTCATTTCTCCCAGCCAATTTTCCTCAAAACTTGAACGTAATAAGCTTCCCGATTAGAACTAAACCCAACTACGAGTTCAGGATTAAATCACGCATTTTAGACACCAAAACCTTAACAATTATACCAAAATCGCTATCCCAAATCAGTCAGAATTCATCACTAAAGGACCCAAACCAACTTATCATAACTCCTAAAACCAATCATCAAATTCACACCCATGCCAACCAAAATTCTTGACACAAACTCAGTAGAAATCAAAGATTAAAACTAGAGTTCTTACCTCCAATTGTAGCCCAGTTCCTCCAGTATATCCTTGCTCAAACTCAGCTTGTTTCCCTTAGCTTTTCCTTCTGTGTTTTCCTTCAACTTCCAACTCAATTTCCCAGCCTATGCTCCTTCAATTCTCCAAGTTTTTTTTCAGTTCTTCCTAGAGAGAGTGAGGGAGAAACGTGAGTGGGAGAGAGATGAGGGTGAGTTGATTGTTCTAAATGATTTCTGGCTAAGTCTAGTATCAAAGAAGATATATCATTTAACCCCTAAAAAGACTATTTTTCCCTCCCATATATTACTTAGCCCTTTAATTGTTCTAAGGGTAAAATGGCCATTTCCCAAGTTTCCTGCTAATTTCTTAGATGTTCCTAATATTCACCAATTAATCCTGTCATATCCAATTAATTACAAAATATCTACTCATTACCCAATAAACCCCAAAATATTCTTTACATTCCCAAAATACCCTCAGGCTTCCTCGAGTCGGGTATTTAAACCCCGTTGTGACTATTTCGCCAATCCGCTCACTAGGACCGTCTCGAGCCATATGCTGCAAATATATCCATATAATAATGTGGTCTCAATAATTTATCACAAATAATTACATTTATGCCCTCAACGGGTAAAAATTACAAATATGCCCTTATAAGCTATAA
This sequence comes from Humulus lupulus, assembly GCF_963169125.1. Lineage (NCBI taxonomy): Eukaryota > Viridiplantae > Streptophyta > Magnoliopsida > Rosales > Cannabaceae > Humulus > Humulus lupulus. Next base: position 55,813,980 of record NC_084796.1, on the reverse strand, counting down.
AGGGCCCACATGCATATCTATTACTCATAAACATGCCTATAATATATCCATATAATCTTATTAAGCATTCATGCCACATAATCGTGCATTGTAACCATTTAATCACACATATACCAATTATGCCCTCCCGGCACACTAATCAAGGCCAAGCCTTATTAGTGATTTTGGGTCGTTACAACTATCCCCTCCTACTGAGAATTCCGTCCTCGAAATTTACCTAAATAACTTGGGAAATTGATCCTGCTTCGCTGACTCAATCTCCCAGGTCGCTTCCTCGACCCTGTTATTACTCCACAATACTTTGACTAGAGGAATCGTCTTGTTCCGTAGAACCTTGTCTTTCCTGTCTAAGACCTGAACTAGTCGCTCCTCATAAGACAAATCTGTCTGCAGTTCTAAGTCTTCATACTTCAACACATGAGTCGTATCTGAGACGTACTTCCGAAGCATAGAAATATGGAATACGTCATGAACTCCCGATAGCGACGGTGGCAATGCCAATCTGTAGGCCACCTGCCCGATCCTCTCCAGGATCTAAAATGGTCCAATAAACCTAGGGCTCAGTTTACCCTTTTTCACAAACCTTCTCACTCCTTACAGTGGTGAGACTCACAGAAACACGTGGTCCCCTACCTGGAACTCTACGTCCCTGCACTTAGGATCGGCGTAGCTTTTCTGCCTGCTCTGCGAAGCAATCATTCGAGCTCGGATCTTCTCAATAGCCTCATTAGTCTTCTGAACCATCTCTAGTCCAAAATACTTCCTCTCACCCATCTCATCCCAATGAATGGGTGATCTACACCTCCTCACATATAACATTTCATACAGAGCCACTCCAATCGTTGATTGATAACAGAAAACTAAATCAATGAGAGATACTTACTCCAAGACCCCTCTGAGCATGTCCTCCAATGTCTGAATCGTCCTCTCAAACTGTCCATCAGTCTGAGGATGAAAGGTCGTACTGAACTTCAGCTAAGTCCCCATAGCCTTCTACAAAGTACCCCAAAACTTGGAGGTAAATATAGGATCCCGGTCTGACACTATGGACTTGGGAACCCCATGGAGGCGTACAATTTCCCTCACGTACAGCTCTGCATACTGATCCATAGTATAGGTCATCTTCACTGGCAGAAAGTGAGCTAACTTGGTATATCTGTCTACTATCACCCACACCGAGTCATGAAGCCCCACTGTCCTGGGTAAACCTCCCACAAAATCCATGGTAATATCCTCCCATTTCCATTCGGGAATACCCAAAGGCTGTAGCAACCCTGCTGGTCATTGATGCTCAGCCTTCACCTGCTGACAAGTCAAACACTTGGCCACATACTCTACTACATCTTTCTTCATCTCAGGCCACCAATACAACGTCTGTAGATCCTGATACATCTTCGTGGTGCATGGATGGAGTGAGTATGGTATAGTATGGGATTCATCGAGTATCTTTCGTCCAATCTCCGTATCAGTCAGGACACAGATCCGACCCTTATACCATAATAACCCTGTCTCTGAAATGGAATAGTCCTTAGCCACTCCAGCTCAGACATTTCCTCTAACCTCTTGTAACTGCACATCATCCATCTGACCCTCTCTTATACTCTACAGGAGGGTAGACTGCAAGGTGATATTGGCCAACCAGCCCACAACCAATTCTATCTTTGCTCTAGTCATCTCTTTTGCCAACTCTCTTGATATTTGTGCAGAGCTAAACAATTGTCCCGAGCCCCTCCGGCTCAACGCGTCTGCCACTACATTGGTTTTACCTAGGTGGTAAAGGATATCACAGTCATAGTCCTTTACCAACTCCAACCAACGCCTCTGCCTCATATTCAGATCCCTCTGGATGAAGAAATACTTCAAACTCTTTTGATTGGTGTATATCTCGCACTTCTCCCCATACAGATAGTGTCGCCAAACCTTTAGTGTGAATATCACCGCTGCCAATTCTAGATCATGAGTAGGATACCGCTGCTCATATTCCTTCAGTTGTCGTGATGCATAAGCAATAACCTTCTCATTCTACATCAGCACACACCCCAACCCTAACCTCGATGTGTCACAGTAGACTACAAACTTCCCTTTCTCTGAAGGAAGATTCAATACCGGAGAAGTAATCAGCCGCCGCTTCAATTCCTAAAAGCTACTCTCACACTTTTCTGACCAGACGAACTTCAGATTCTTCCGTGTCAATTCTGCCATCGGTGCAACAATCTTCGAAAACCCTTCCACAAACCATCTGTAATAACCCGCTAACCTAAGGAAACTTCTAACCTCTGAGGCATTCCTTGGTCTCGGCCAATCTCTCACCGCCTCCACCTTCGCTGGATCCACCTTAATTCTGTCTTCACCAACAATATGTCCAAGGAATGTTACCTCTGGTAGCCAGAATTCATACTTCTTAAATTTGGCATACAACTGATGCTCCCTCAATCTCTGCAAGACCTGTCGAAGATGTTATTCATGCTCTGCCTCTAAACTGGAGTAAACTATGATATTGTCAATGAAGACAATCACAAACTAGTCTAGGAAGTCCTTGAACACCTTGTTCATCAAATCCATGAATGTTGATGAGGCATTGGTCAAACCAAACAACATGACCAGAAACTCATAATGCACATACCTCATTCGGAAGGCCGTCTTCGGTAGATCCTTATCCTTGATCCTCAGCTGGTGATAACCAGATCGAATATCAATCTTCAAGAATACGGTCTTTCCCTGTAGCTGATTGAACATGTCATCGATCCTTGGTAAATGGTACTTGTTCTTTATGGTCAACTTGTTCAATTCCCGGTAGTCTATACACATCCTCAAAGTCTCATCCTTCTTCTTCACAAACAAAACTGGAGCACCCCATGGCAAGTAGCTAGGATTGATAAACCCCAAATCAAGAAGCTCTTGCAACTGTATTTTCAATTCCGTTGGAGCCATCCTATACGGTGCCCTAGACACTGGATCAATCCCCAGTGCTAACTCAATAACAAACTGAACCTCCCTGTGCGGCAGCAGTCCGGGTAGATCCTCAAGAAACACATCCAAGAACTCGCGTACTAATCTAGTCTCTCTCGGCCATGCTGGCATAACTCTGGTAGTATCCACCAAACAAGCTAGAAGACCTATACAACCTCCCTATAATAGGTCTCTAGCTCTCGATGATGATATCATGGGTATGCGGGGTCCATACACCGCACCCACGAACACAAAGGGATCCTCTCCCTCAAGCTCAAAAGTCACCCTCTTCTTCCTGCAGTCTATAGTAGCCTCATATCTGACCAGCCAATCCATCCCCAAGATCATATCAAAATCATCCATACACAACTCGATCAGGTCTGCTGATAGTTCCTTACTATCTACCATCACAAGCAATGCTCTAATCCATCTCCTAGAAACTATCAGTTCCCCTGTAGGCAGTATAGTCCCAAACCCTGCAGTATAATACTCACTATGTCTACACAATCTATCAATTACCTTACTAGAAACAAACGAATGTGTAGCACCAAAGTCAATCAATACAGTTTAAGAAGAGCCAGCACTAGAAAGCTGACCTATCACCACCGAGGGACTAGCCTCGGCCTCTACCTTGGTCAGGGTGAACACTCGAGCTGGAGTCAAGCTGTCCACGTTCCGTGCTTCCTCTTTCTTTGCTATTGGGCAGTCTTTCTTGAGGTGTTCCACCACCCTGCACAGATAGCAAGCCTTTGCCCAACATTCACCTAGATGGCGATTCCTGCACCTCGTGCACTCAAGGTAGCTCCTCCATGTCCCATCGCCTCCCTGGCGACCACCCTGAACACCCCGACCCCTTTTATCAGGACCAGCAGTGGTCGAAGTGTCAGGGGTCTTCATCTTCAAATCACTGGGGCCTCCACCCCTACCAAACTCTATGGATGGAGGCACTGCCCTATGAACATCCCGTCTCGCAGCGCTCTCCCTCCAGATCTTATTTTCTACCTCTTCAGCAGTAAGTGCCTTCTCAATCGCTTGGGCATAAGTGGTCTGCCAAGGTACCAATGTAATCCTCACATCCCGGGCTATCATATCATTGAGCCCTCGGATGAATCTGTCCTGCCTGGCCGCATCTGTAAGCACCAAGTCTAATGCAAACTTCGCTAGCCTATCAAACTTCAAGGCATATTCTGTAACTGTCATGCTACCATGTACCAGTCCTGTGAATTCATTTATCTTCGCAGCCCTGATGGAAACATTGTAATACTTTTGGTTGAATAGATCTCTGAACCCATCCCAACTCAAAGCAAAAATATCTCTGGTCTGTGATGCCACTTCCCACCAAATATGGGCATCCTCTCTAAGCATATAAGTGGCACAGGCCACCTTGTCATTACCTTCTACCCTCATGAAATCCAAGATAGAAGTAATCATACGCATCCACTGTTTAGCCTTCAGTGGATCTGGTCTTCCCTCAAAGGTTAGAGGATGTTATCTCCTAACCGCTCATACAGTGGCTTCCACCTGCTCCCAACCTCAGGTGTCTGTATAACTGGTGCCACAGCAAGTGGCACAATAGGTGCAGCACTCCCTGATGGAGCCTGCTTTCTCAGAAGACGGATCTGCTCTTCCTGGCTCTGTAATTGGGCTTGCATGTCTGCAAGTATCTACTACCAATTCTCAGGGACCGGCGGAGGGTTCTGGCCCTGGTCATCATCTCTAGCCTCAAACCTCGTGCCAGCTAGTTGTATAGATCGCCTTGGACACATAGCTATCCAAGTTTATCTGCAATCAATGACTCGGCAGTCAGACAATGATGACAGGATAACAATCTTTCCATAGTCCATTGAATCTCAACCAACCACAAACAATCAAGATGAAAACAATCATTCAAATATGCATTCACATGCAGTAACAATGCTAATAAGCATGCCCCAGAATATTCACACAGCAGTCGAGGGCCAGGCCCTATCAGTATCTCATGCTCCCTATTAGCCATACAGATTAAAGCATTTACATTTCATTCAAACACTTAAGCATGTAATCACATATATACAATTACAAAACCCTGAGTCGAGCTTGTCTTTAGTGGCAAGTGTACATGTCCAGCCAGTCTTCAGGAACCCTTAAAACTTAGACCGCTCTGGTACCAAGTTGTAACGCCCTGGATAACCAAGACTATTACACTTTGTAGTTAAAATAGTGCATGACTTGCTAATCATGTCATTTGATTAAAAATGTGATCCTAAGGTCAACAATCGGATTAGGGATAAAAGATTTTGATCATAAACGGTTAATTTTTCATTAAAATAGATGTTTGGTACATGGGATCCCAAAAATAGGGTTAAAAAAAGAAAATGTACAAACTCTCAAAAGTTATATACCATCAGTGGCCACTCTAATGGCAAAATGCAAGTTTTAGGCTTTTGTCAGTGTACTTTCCTCGGCCGTGGTGGACGAGCAGCTGACAATGTACATCTCGCCCCTAGAGCTCTCCAACTCATGGTTGATCCAGCTTACCCTTGCCTTTACCTGCACCATGTAGCACCCGTGAGCCAAGGCCCAGCAAGAAAACCGAAACAACAATCACATGTAACAATAAGAATATTCAACCAAGCTTATCTAATATAATCATAAAAAAAAGTACGTATATTCAATTAAACAATTGCAATCACATAATCTCAAGTAATCAAAGGTTTCACCCTTAGGCCAAGCCCCCTGTCGATCTAGCTAGCCCCAGCTCACTTAGGCTAGGTTGCGCTCAGTATGCTTACAATTTACCCCGACTCCATTTACCCCGGCTCCCTTAGGTCGATCATTCTTATATGACAAATCAATCTTGCAAACACATATCACAAGCAACCAATAATTAGGAATCTCAGTCCCGTTCATAGCCACGCAGGGTGCAGTTTTCTTACCTTGAATTCCGAGCAGAGATAATAGAGCAGTCTCGAACACAATCCTCGGTCCTGAGCCTTGGAGATAAACCTAGTCACAGTGGCCAATAGGTATTTATCAACTTCTAATACAAATAAATACTTAGGAGATAAAAACTAGCCTCTAGGACCTCAATTGCTACTAAACTATGTAGTAGAAATTGTCCCGAGCACTTAGGTTCGAACCCCCAAGCCTCACAAACCTTAAAAACCAATCTAGGGAAAAACCTCTAGGTGGGCCGCAACCTGTCCCTTAGGGTCGCGACTTGCACCCTAGGGTCACGCCCCCCCCCCCCCCCCCCCCCAACCCGAGAGCACACCCAGGGCCTACAAGGCACACGTGTCGCGATGCCCCAGACCTAGGTCGCAGCGCGCCCCTTTTGAACCCAAAAATTCTGGGTTTTTCTTCTCATTTCTCCTAGCCAATTTTCCTCAAAACATGAACCTAATAAAATTCCCAATCAGAACTAAACCCAGCTACGAGTTCAGGATTAAATCACACATTTTAGACACCAAAACCTTAGTAATTATACCAAAATCACTTTCCCAAATCAGTAAGAATTCATCACTAAAGGACCCAAACCAACTGATCATAACTCCCAAAACCAATCATCAAATTCACACCCATGCCAACCAAAACTCTTAACATAAACCCAGCAGAACTCAGAGATTAAAACTAGAGTTCTTACCTCCAATTGTAGCCCAGTTCCTCCAGCAATATCCTTGCTAAAACTCAGCTTAATTCCTCAGTCTAACCCAGCCAAGAATCATCTTGTTTGCCTTAGTTTTTCCTCTTGTGTGTTCTTTCAACTTCCACCTCAATTTCCCAGCCTATGCTCCATCAATTCTCCAAGTTTTTTTTTCAGTTCTTCCTAGAGAGAGTGGGGGAGAAATGTGAGTGAGAGAGAGAGAGAGAGATGAGGGTGAGCTGATTGTTCTAAATGATTTCTGGCTAAGTCTAGAATCAAAGAAGATATATCACTTAACCCCTAAAAAGACTACTTTTCCCTCCCATATATTACTTAGCCCTTTAATTGTTCTAAGGGTAAAATGGTCATTTCCCTAATTTCCTGCTAATTCCTCAAATGTTCCTAATATTCACCAATTAATCCTGTCATATCCAATTAATTACCAAGTTCTTATTCAATATCTATAAATCCCACAATGTTCTCTAAATTCCCATAAAATACCCCTAAGCTCCCCCCGAGCCGGGTATAAAACCCCGCTATGACTATTTCGCTAATCCGCTCACTAGGACCGTCTCGAGCCATATGCTGCAAATATATCCACATAATAATGTGGTCTCAAAAATTTATCACAAATAATCACATTTATGCCCTCAACGGGCCAAAATTACAAATATGCCCTTATAAGCTATAAAGGGCCCACATGCATATCTATTACTCATAAACATGCCTATAATATACTCATATAATCATATTAATCATGCATGCCACATAATCATGCATTTTAACCATTTAATCACACATATACCAATTATGCCCTCCCGGCACACTAATCAAGGCCCTTAAGCCTTATTAGTGATTTTGGGTCGTTACAGCACGCCTAGCAAACAGAGGCTCCCAACCTCAAAACTCATGCGGGCTGCGGTGCCTAAAGAACAAGGCCGCGACCCAAGCCCCCAAACCCAGAAAAACCAACTTTTCCTTAGAGTTTTTCTCCAGCTAACTCCTACTAATTCAACCCCAAACACGTTTCCAGACCCAAACCAAGCCTAGCAACGAGTCTAGGACCCTTAGTCAAGTATCTTAAGCATAATATATCCTAGAAAACTCAACTGAAACCACCAATTTAGCCAACAACAATTCACCACTAATGGACGTAAACCAAGTGATCATAACACCCATATTCTTAATAGAAATCAAACAAAATTCTTACCTCAAAGGTAGCTATACCCTCAGCTTCAAACCTTCAATCCTTGAGCTTCAATTCCCAAGTTTCCCAACTAAAGTCCAGCAAAATTCTCAGCTTGGTCTCCTTCTATTTCTTCAAAGTCACTTGAGTTTTCTAGAGAGAGTGAGAGAGGAAACGTGTAGGTGGTGAGAGAGAGAATTCTGGTTTATTTCCTAAGTCTTCTGAGTATATCCTAACCTAACAAAAGACTATTTTGCCCCTTTAAGCCTATTAGTCCACTAATTGTCTCTAGGGGTAAGATGGTCATTCCGCTCTTGATTCCCGCCAATTCCTCAAGTGTTCCTACTATTAACCAATTTATCCTTTCGTGTCTAATTAATTACCAGATATATATTCACTACCCAATTAACCCCAAAATATTCTTTACAGTCCCAAAATACCCTCATGCTTCCTCGAGTCAGGTATTTAAACCCTGTTGTGACTATTTCGCTAATCCGCTCACTAGGATCGCCTCGAGCCATGTACTGCAAATATATCTACATAATGATATGGTCTCAACCATTTATCACATAAAATCACATTTATGCCCTTAACAGGCCAAAATTATAAATATGTCCTTATAAGCTATAAAGGGTCCACACGCATATCTAATACTCATAAACATGCACATAATACATTTATATAATCATATTAATCATGCATGCCACATAATCACGCATTTAACCAATTAAACACACATATAAACCAATTATGCCCTCCCAGCACGCTTTTCGAGGCACTAAGCCCTATTAGCAATTTTGGGTCGTTACATTGCGTCACTAAGTCTAGATAGCGAGAGATATTGTAGATCGTCCCAAAGGCATGTGACATGACTTTTAGATCGTCTTAATCAGGTTTCAAGCGTTACTTGAGTCAGATCGCCCTTCGCATATAACCTCCAGTCCGAGAATCACATTCAGCTCGCGGTGGTAGTATGACGTGCATAAGGAAGAATTCCCATAGACTCAAAGGTTCATTATACACAATAAATGCTTGTAATCGTTATATATTAAATGATCGATATAATGGCATTTAGCATATTTAAGGAATTATGTATTTGAGAAGTTACTCATTCTTGTAAGTTAGCAAATATTATACAGTTACCCGAAATTGTCCATCAACCCCCTATAAATACAGAGGGAATTGACTAGTAAAAGGGACCAAATTTTGTATGCAAAAAACTCTGCATAAATTGTCTCAAACAATTCCTCCAAGAGCTCATAAACAAAATAACATAGACTCGTGGACTAGGTGGATTTTAACCACTGAACCACGTAAAATTTCATGTGTTCTTATTTTATGGTTTACAAAATCCTAATCATCTTTTTTCAGATTTCTTAGTCTATAGTTGGCAAAAAACTGCGTCAACACATGGAACAACTAGAAGGGTTTGTTCTAAGGGGAAATGAACATAAGGTGTGTAAGCTTGTTAAATCATTATATGGTTTAAAACAATGGCATGAGAAGTTTGATGAAGCCATTATTTCATATGGGTTTAGACACAATAGTGCGGACAAGTGCTTACACTCTAAGACTTGTGATGACTAGGTCATTCTAGTGTGCTATATGTTGATGATATGTTGATATTAAGTAATGACATGAAATGCATAATAGAAACAAAGAGGTTTCTTTCTTCTAACTTCGAAATGAAGGACCATAGATAGGTTAAGGACATACTAGGTATCAAAGTTAGAAGAAATGTAGATGGATATGCCTTAGGTCAAGCTCAATATGTTGAGAAAATGCTTGACAAGTTTGGTCATCTTAATATCAAAGAGGCAAACATACCCTTCGATTCAAGTCTGAAGCTTGAAAATAATAAAGAGTGGTGGCTCAACTAGAGTATGTGTAACGCCTTACTAATTCAGGATCGATACACTATGTGTTTAAAATAGTGCTTAACTAGTTAAGCGAGTCATTTGGAATCAACAGTGTAACTAGAATCAATTAAAGGTTTAGGTTTTAAAAATTTTGGTCAAACGTATACACTTTTCCATTTAAAAAACTGTAAATGTTTACAAGGGATCCCAAAAGATTTTTAAACAAAATACAATTACAACCAAAGTTACAAAAATAGCTGGCCTAAGCGGCAAAACTGGACTTATACTCTAAGTCCCTCAAAATATCTCGACCGTGGCGGTCGAGCAGGTCAAACGTGTATGCACTGCGCTAGAGCCTTCTAACTCATGGATGGTCCACCTTTTCTTTTCCCTTACTTGCACCATAGACCACCCGTGAGCCAAAGCTCAGCAAGAAAACTCAACTTAGCGGATAATAACATGATTAGCGGATAATAAACAAACTCACTTTATCCTTTAAAAAATGTATACAGCCTATGTCAAGTGAGTGCATACTACACCCCCTAGTGGCCCTTCCATAACAGTCTACATTCCACATGATTATCGTTGAATACGGCCCATGCCGATCATTCACAAACAAATACATAACAATCAGATGTAACAAGTACAAATATAAAAACAAGGGTACTTAACCCTTACCAGATTCAATGCACGGTTATAACTGCGTTCAGATACCAGGGTTGATGCCCTACTCTAGGTGCATGTGTCAATTTTCTTACCTAGAGTCTCGTGTTGAAGACGGAACGACCTCGAGTATGATCCCTTTCCCGAGCCTCATGGAAACCCTAGTCACAACATAAATGGTACACTTATTAGGGACAAAGTCTAATAACGGGCTCCAAAATTAAACCCTAGCTCTCAGGTTCTCTAGCTCCATTCAACGAGGTAATGGAATCGTCCCCCAAGCCCCCAAGTGGGTCCCCAAATTAGATCCTAGAAACCCAGAGCCTAATTTCCAAAAATAAGAAAACTCATGTTTCAGGGCACCTGGCGTGACCGCACCAACCCTAGTAGTTGCGCTATCAGAAAAAATTGAGTTTTTGGGGTACTGGCGTGGCCGTGCTAGCCCCAGCGCGGTAGCACTAGGTCCCCAAAAACGATATAGCAAACCCTTAAATTTTCCCAATTTCCACTTGCGTTTTCTTTCGATTTCAGAACCCAATACCCAATAAATTCATACCCAAACTTGATTCTCAATTAGTTCTTATGCAGAAATTGACCTAATACAATTTATATATATAATACACAACATCAAAGCACCCATAGCACCTTACATCTTAAAACTAACAATTGCAAATTTAGGGTACTAAACCCAAATTTCGCCCCAATTTGAAATCAATTTACATCCTATGAATTCATTAACAATTTAAAGCTTTAAGACAATAATAAACTTGTTTCTAAGCTCAATCTAACACCCAAATATCCTAACATCCACAAATTTTCAAAAATCAAGCCAAACTCCCCAAGATTCCATCAAGAACACCAAAACAAAGATGAGGAACATCAAGGAAGAAAACAATGGAACTTACCTCTAATCAATTCTAAAATCCCTAAGAATAAGATGGAATAACTAGCTGCCAATTTCACTTCCAAGCCCTTGATTCTCCTTCCAAGTCTCCAAATTTAAGAAATTAAACTAAGCTCCAAGTGTTTGAAGAAATAACATGAAAACTAAAAGAAGAGAAATAGGGAGGAGGGACCTATAGCATGAGTGCCTAACCATCAACACTTAGCCATTATTTATTTTCTAATTTCGTGGCCAAAAGACCTATATACCCTTCCCTATAAACCCCTCCTTAAGAAATCTCAAGGGCAAAATGGTCATTTAGCCTAAAATTCCCACTAATCCTCAAATTACATCACTAATTCCCAAATTACCACTAATACTCATCAAGATAATTATTCCACCACTTAATTCCATTTTACCAATTATCACAAATTATTGACAATCCGAAAATACCCCTAGGCTCGGCCCGAGCCAGGTATTTATCCCCGTTGTCACTTTTCCGCCAAAACCACTAGAAAGGAACCACTCATGCCGAATATCACATATATCCACATAATAATGTGGTCTCAAGCAGAAAACACATAGAATTACAAATATGTCCTCAATTGGTCAAAATTACAAAAATGGCTCTTTTTAACAAAAGCAGGTCTGTAAACACATTTAATACACATAATCATGCATACTCAATTATATAATCATAAAATTAACATAATTATCCCACGTGTCCTCCCGGCACGCTAATCAAAGCACGTAATTCTATTAGAAGTTTTAGGACACTATAGTATGCAAGTGGAATTGGGAGTTTGATGTATGTCGCTCATTATACTAGAGCGGACATTGCATTTGCAGTCAGTAAACTAAGTAGGTTTACTAGCAACCCAAATATCTTACATTGGAAGGCCGTGGAAAGAGTATTGGATACCTTAAAAGGACCAAAGAGTTATGCCTCTAATATTCTAAGTTTCCTAAGATACTTGAGGGATATTCCGACGCAAGTTGGATATTCGGTGTAGGAGATAATCTCTCCACAACCAGTTGGGTGTTCACCCTTGGAGGGGGTGTGGTTTCTTTGGGTTCTAAGAAACAAACATGTATATGTCACTCAACCATGGAGTCCAATTTTGTAGCTCTAGCAGAAACGGCAAAGAGGTTGAGCGGCTATGAGATCTCATGTTGGAGATACTGAAAACCGCGGTTGATGTATCGACGATTTTGATACATTGTGATAATCAAGTCACTTTGACTAGATCTTACAACAAGATATATAATGGGAAGTCTAGACATATAAGTCTAAGGCATGACTATGCGAGGGAATTTATTGATAAGATTATCATATCAATTTCCACTACTACAAAAATTGGCTTTTAGGACACATTTTTAGGGCATTCACTGAGATGCAAGCCCCAAAAATACATCTCCTGAACTTTTTAGGATGCTCATTGAGAGTCCTAAAATAAAACATTTTAGGAAGCACTATGAGTGTCCTAATAACTCATGTGGGTCCTAAAATAATTTAAGGGAATTTGAGATTGTGGAAAGTACACTGAAACTTTTAAGGACACGCATTGGGTACCTAAAAGAGTAATTAGGGTGCTCAAAGTTTGCCCTAAAACCTAGATATTGTATTTAAAAAATATATATATTTCTGGCCTAACTAAAGTCTAAAACACTAACCCTAAAATATTTTTCCCTTCCCTATTCTTTTTGTCTCAGAATTTTGTTTTCGCCTCTCTCGCTCTGTGGACTCTGGCCTCTCCCGGACTCTCCAGCCCTCTCGACTCTCTTCTCCCCTATCGATTGTCGCCGTTTTTCTCCCCATCACGACCCTTGTGACTGCAACAAAGGCCCTCTGCCTCCAAATACGCACAATAGGTGCGACCGAGGCCCCTGCGAGTGCGCTAGACAAGGTCCTCTACTTCTTCGGCTCTTGTCCCTACAATGGCTCCGAGTTCGACCTTCGACGACCACAGCTAGCCAAGCACATTCTCGACATCTCAGAGCCCTCGTCGCTCTGTGGTATGTTTAGATTTTCCAATCGGTTCATAAGCTTAGTAAATAGAGAAACAGAGAGTGAACGTTTACTTACATGGTAGTTTTAATTTCCTTTTCTATATTTTCTTGTATAATCTGATTTCCTTTTGTGCGTTATTATCATAGTTGGTTTGAATAGAAATTAACCAGTGAGTTTCATGATGTATTTGTGGTTTTAATAGTCATCAATTGGTGTTAAATTATTGACCCAAATGAATCTAAGTGAGTTGTTCTTTGATCGGTTAGAATGGAGCTTTGGGTAAGAACTTATTATTTTTTTAATGAATTGTATGGTTTTAATTTTATTTGGTTCATAATTTGAAAACTCATTTGTTAGATGATTTAATCTATGTATGTTTATATTATATACAAGAACTACAAAGCCATCTTGTACTTGATGCAAATGCATATCATAAGCCAAAACAAAACAAGACCATGCTGTAAAGACTTTGTTAACCAGATTTTAACGCAAGAATGATATAAGCATCTACTTTGGTTGCATGTTAATGTGGTACCAGGCATCTGACTTGACAACTTTCATATGATAAATTTACTGAAGGGACCTTTATGCTTAGTACATTTGGCATACTTCGTTTTCTTGCTGTAAATTTATACGATGTCGACAATTAACAAAAGTCGCTACATATCTACTTAGATTTGAGTTACAATATAGGTACACTACACTCTAATCATTTTTCTGGTTTAGCTTCACATAAATGTATTTTGATCGTTGAAAAAATGAATTTAATAATAGATTGCTTTATGATGTTAATAGTAATATTCGCTTTAAATATTTATGTTCTGAGCCCCAACGGCAACCACTCATTCATGTTCAAATTCCATACCTAGCAAGCTTATCATTGAGTGATAACACTACAATAACTATGACATCTGTTCAAGTTTACAAATGGCAGTGATAGAAATCAGAATTAGGCCATTTGTTAGATAGCACATTTTTCTTTTTTTGAAAGCTTGAAGGAATGAGTATTTGAATATATTAAACTAAGTTCCATTTTAAATATATATTAATCAACTTTTTTGTAATGTAACTATTGAGTAAAAAGCTTTTTTTATAATTATTCTACAATACTAGACTAAGTTTTCAGTTGTATTATTCTCTTGTCTTAATTTAATGACATTTTAATTGTGTTGTTTATTTTTGTGGTCACAAGTTTACCCCTAGATTGAGAAATTAAACTCAAATTCTTTCACTTAGGTTTCCTAGAAACAAATTAAAGTTTCTTTATAGTTGCAGTGTTTGAAAATGTGAATTGATTTGCTGACTTGGAATTGATTGGAGTATAGGTTCATCTCGTTATCTTAACTGTTGGCACTACAAAAAACCTGACTTTTATCGGCGTAAATTTGTGCCGGCAAAAGTCAGGTATTGCGCCGGCAAAAGTCCTATGGGTTTTACCGACGCACTTTTGCGCCGGCAAAAAGCAACGACGTACCCTCGTCGATAATGACACTTTTGCCGACGCAAAACGTAATGCGCCGACAATTGTATCTTTTGGCGACGAAAAAACGCGCCGGGAAAAATTTTGTCGCGTTATTGTGGAAAACACTTTCAGCGGCGCAAAATTGCGCCGGCAAAATATGTGTCTTTTAGTGGCGCGTTTTTGCGTCGGGAAAGGTGGATATATGTAGTGATGCATTTTTGCGCCTGTAAAGGTTGCGACTTTTGCCGACGTAATTTTGTGCCGGTAAAAGTATTTTTTAAATAAATTTTTTAATAATATTACTAATTTTATTTTCAATATATTAATATTAATTAATAAATTTTGATTTTAATATATTAATAATTATTTAATTTTTTAGTAATATTATTTAATTAGAAATAAAATTAAAATTAAAATTTTATAAATAAATAAAAAAAATTATAACTATTAATATTTATTGTCTCCATCAAACATAAAAATATAATAGTAGTTTAATAAATTAAATCTCTAATAAATTAAACTTTAAATAAATAAATAAAAAAAGTTCTACAAATGTGTACTGCCCTCCTCATCATCCCCGCCCCCCTGAGCATCATCGTCCTCATCCAGATCCTATTCTGGTAAGTCGATAGTAAAACCAGGAGCCAATTCACCAACCTGCCTCAACAAAGCACTAAGTAGTACATCTTGACGCCGTTGATGACTCTCAAGTTTAGTCGTATACTTCTTTAGGTTCTGATTTTCCAGCATAATATCCTGAGTTTGCTGCAAAATGGTGTCCACTTCAGGTGGCAATTTCCCGGACATTGGAGAAATTGACGAAGATGCTGCCCTCTTTGAGCCAATTGCCTTCAACCTAGGCAACCCCCCAAACCCTTTCTTATAACGCGAGCGGGGTCCAAGGACATCTGTGACAATATCCATATCAGGCGGGAACTGACCGTCGACATTATCGCCAACACAAGAAGCAGCAGATGATACTGGGGCCATACTCTGCGATGCTCGACGCTCGGTCATTTCAGTCTGCACAATAAAAAGCACGTATCTCGAATTCCAATATAACATTATTTGAAAACCTAACTTATAAATTTTTAATATAAAATATAACTTTATTATCTATCTGCCAACATCCTATCATTAATGACTACAGACCAATGATTGAAAAAGAATGTAACTAATTGTGTTCCTGTATAAAGGAGCAAGTGGGATAAAGTTAATTTGGTCATGAAAATTCATATCTAAATCAAAAACATAAAGATATTGTTGATATATACAGTAAGAGCAGTTAATTCCATTAATGGGGAATTTACGTCTCTAAACATATACATCAACTATATTTGCATGTTTGTGATTTAGATATGGATTTTCATGAACAAACTAACTTAGCCCACAAGCTCTCTTACATGGGGACAACATTAGTTACATTCTTTTTTTTTATCTTAGTCGACAATCATTAATAAAAAAAATATTGGCACATAGATTATAAAGATTTTATTGTTAAAAATGTAATTAATAATTAATAAATAATTACTAATTAACACCAACCAATTAATAATTAATATTTATTAATTATTTACTAAACTTTTTTAAAGTTAAATGATCATAAATTAGTTAAGGTTATGCAACTTACATGTTTTGTCGCCGCTACATCACTAATCCACTTATCCTTCTTCTTGTGGACGTGCCCAAATGTGTCAATCATGCTCGGAAGCTCGCCAGTAGACAGGTCCATCTAAAAAAGAAAATTATTTAAACATTTTTACCTTTATAATATTTTCGTAAATGTAAGGATATAGGTTATTATAATTTACATGATCATAAGCATGGGCAACGATGGATTTGGAACCGTGTCCTCCTGATATAGTCATTTTTGCTCGATCTTCTTTATTTCTCTTCGATATACGCTTCAAACAGAAAATAGTACTCATTAGTCTAGATTGTAATTTTATAATTAAACATTAATGTAGAATCTAAGGCATACCTGCTGAGAATCAGAAGCCCAAAAATCGCATAGAATTGCCCAATCAGAAGAAATAATCGACCCAAAAGGTTTTGACTTCACTCTCTCGTTGTCCACCTCTACCCAGTGTTTCTTCATCGTGTGGTGCCAATCAGTCATATGCTTTTTCATTTGTCTTACCATGGCATCGTTGATTACTGGATTGTCTTGTGGATAAATGAATTTGTCCTAAAATCACAATTAAATTTGGAATTTGTTAAAATATTATGAAGATAGACAAAATCTTTCACTATTAAAGATTTAAAAAATGCTTACAGATAGCCTCTGCCGAATAACTTGGATATCAGATGGTGTTACTTGTTCCCAAGCTAGTATAGTTGGGGGTACGGTGTCACGCAAATTACGAGCCATGGAATTGTTGAACCACTTGTTGTATGTTTGAATAGCTTTTCTAGTTTGTGCATCAAACTCTACTTTCAGATGGCTAACTTTTTTGGTGGCCAGCTCCTTCTCGATATTGGCACCGTAATAAGCTCCCCTGCACCTCTTGGAGCCACCACCGGTGTCATTGCTTGGTTCGGCCATTTTACATTAAAATATTCATTAATTAACTAATTCAAATTATGTATGTCTATTGTTTTTTATTATAAAATTAACATTTTATTACTTATGGTCTTTCCAAACCTACCCTGTTCCGACCTAGTGGATCCCTTGGAGATAGTAAGCAGTCATGTACTAATTCTCATTTTTTCAAGATATTTCATCAAATATCTTGAAAAAATGAGAATCAGTATATGAATACATTGATTATCCCCAAGGCATCCACTAGGTGCATGTGTACCTATATCTGATACTATCATTAATTAATGATAATAAATAAAGTTTTCGTTGAATTAAATAAAAAGTTACATTTAAATTACATATCACTGTCCTCATCATCACTAACTACAACATCATTACGAACACCACTATCACTATCACTATCGACTAGAACATTGTCGTCATCCTCATCGTCTTCATACTCGACCAACGTGTCGTCTTCAAATTCAGCTTCATCATCGACAACAAATTCATCTGAACCTTCGCCAACCAAAGCATCGATGTTGTACACTTCAGTGGGATTGACATCAACCCGATCATATTGAAGATTATCAAAAATTGGAAGTTCTACCCACAACTGAAATGAAGAAGAATTAACTTCTTGCAATATTAGTATATCATTTGTGGTCTCAGTATCATCAACATCGGAATTTGAGAAATCCCATACATTCCTCGAAATGTATTCATTAACGAGCCTCCAATCATCCCCATTTTTCACATCTCGAAGATAATACACCAACTTCGCTTGAGATGCAAGAATGAAAGGATCATCTTTATAACATTCTTCCTTCACATATTGCTCGTAAAATTGGATTCCACTTTAATTCTACTTGTATTGAACCATCTACACTTGAATAGGAGAACATTGTAACCCATCAAGTAGGACAATTCAATTACTTCATCCAGAACTCCATAGTAGTTCACTCCTTCCTCACTTGGCACCATTACACCGCAATTTTGTGTTTTAAGCTTCATATCATGACCATGAATCACAAATTTCACACCATTCACTATCATCCCTGGATATGAGAACACGGTGTCGCTTGATTTGTTTGCGAGAGCATACAATTCATTATTCACTTTAGTAGGTGTTGACTCATGCAAACCGTTCACCTATCAACATTAACATTGAAAGTTAGTTTTGGATTGATTAAGTGGGGTTTCAGAAAAGAATTGACTAATATACATACTTGTTCTTTGAACCACTGAGGAAAATCAGCTTCTTGTTGAACTTCAAGATTTGAGCCCCCCGTCCTCTTAATTCATCCATATGCTCACTACAAACGGACAACAATGTTATGATTTTTGCCTTTACTCGGTATATAAACCAAACAAATTTATTGAAAAAGACTAGAAAACACACCTACGGTACTCCTTAATTTCGGCACAATTGTTCAAGATATACCACTCAGCCTTTTGCTTTAACTGCGGATTGAGGAACATACTTGATTTCTTACCAAATGGACGACCAACAGCCTTATAAATAGAATATTCACGATTTGGTTGGGATTCAACGCGATCGTCATTCCTCTCGGGTCGATTGAATCGAGTCTCAACCCCCCAGAGGTACATTGAGCAAAAGGTTAAGGCCTCGTTGACCACGTAAGCTTCTGCAATTGAACCTTCCGGACGTGCACGATTTCTTACATATTGTTTATAAACTGCCATTGAACGTTCAATGGGATACATCCACCTAAAGTGCATGGAACCGCCAAGAATTGCCTCTTTCGGAAGATGCAAAACCAAATGCACCATAATGTCGAAAAATGCTAGAGAAAATATGATTTCCAACTTGCATAAAATTGTGATAATGTCTGTCTCCATCTTCTCAAGGTCTTTCATATTCAATGTCCGTGAACAAAGTTTTTTGAAAAAATCGCACAACTCAATAACTGGCTTCCGAACTTCAGGAACCAAAAACGACCTAATTGCGACGGGCAACAGCTGCTGAAACAACACGTGGCAATCGTGTGATTTCAGCCAGTTATCTTGCCATCATTGACATTGACATTCTTCGAAAGGTTTGCAGCAAAATCGTCCGGGAATTCAACTAACTTCACAAATTCACAGAAAACTCGATGCTCCAGGACACTAAGGGTGTAGCTGGCGTGCGATTTCTTCCACTTGTTTCCCTCTTTGCAGAGGTGGAGTTTTTCCCTAATTTTCATGTCTGCTAGATCAAGTCTTGCCTTGTCAGTGTCTTTAGATTTTCCCTCTAAGTTCAACAAAGTTCTCAAGACACTGTCGCAAACATTCTTCTCAATGTGCATTACGTCCAAGTTATGCCTCAGCAATAATTCCTTCCAATAATCAAGCTCGAAATATATTCCCTTCTTCGACCAATTAAGTTCAATCGGAGCCCTTTTGCGTTTCACACCACCAAATTCTTTGTGTTTCCCAGATTGTCTAATCTGTAAATTCTCTAATTGCTTCAACACATCATCACCAGAGTAATCTTTCGGTGGTGGCCTGAGTTCCTTGCTACCGTCGAATAGTGCTCGTTTACTCCTCCATTCATGATCCATATCAAGAAGCCTTCTATGGCCAATGTATGCAATTTTACTTCTAATCCCTTCAAAGGGAGTTTCTTCATTGTATGTGGGGCACGCCTTGTACCCTTTTGTGCTCCACCCAGACATCATAGCATAAGCTGGGTAGTCGTTAATGGTCGACAAGATTGTTGCACGCATATTGAACAAGATACTATTGTATGCATCTCGTGTCTCAACACCATTCACCCATAACTCCTTTAACTCATCAAGCAAAGGTCTCATATAGACATTGATATCTTTTCCAGGTGAAGAAGGACCTGGAATTAGAATAGACAACATTAATGACTGTGGTTTCATGCACTTCCACGGTGGAAAGTTGTATGGGACAAGTATCACAGGCCACATGCTGTAAGAGTTGCTCATGTTCCCAAAAGGATTGAAACCATCTGTAGCCAACCCAAGCCTAACATTTCGAGATTCGACTGCGAAAGATGGGTACAACTCATCAAGGTGCTTCCACGCCTTACTGTCAGCGGGGTGCCTCATCACACCATCTTCCTTTGGCCTTTTAGAATAATGCTATCTCATATCCTCTGCAGTATATCTTGAACTATACAACATTTTCAATCTCAGCGTCAACGGAATGTACCGCATGACCTTATGAGCCACTTTCTTCCCGTTCCCACGATTATCTTGCCAGCGACACTCACCACAAACCGGACAGAATTCCAAACTCTCATTCTCCTTCCAAAATAGTGCACAGTCATGCTTGCAAGCATCGATGGACCCATATCCCAATCCAATACTCCGCAACTTTGCCTTCGCCTCATAGTTAGACTTAGGTAAAATTGTTCCGTCAGGCATAGCGTCGACTAACAATTCTAGCAAACCATCAAAGTAATGATTGTTGCACTTGTTAATAACTTTCAGATGCATCAGCTTCACCAAGAAGTTCAACGCAGAATACTTTCGGCAACCCGGGTACAGTTCACTTGACATCTCCTTAAATAAATTGTCATACTTTTCGCGATGTTGAACATCATCTTGGGGAGGATCATTATAGTTTCCAGCAGGACCGTCATCTTCAGTGTAAACATCCTCCAGGATATCTGCTATCTCATCTCTATCCTGATCTCGTACCACATCTGGTGGCGGTGGCAACGCCTCTCCATGGTAATGCCACACTTTGTAGGACTGTATGATGCCATTGTTGAATAAATGCATCGAAATTGCATTTAAAGGCTGGAACTTAACATTCCCACATTTCTTGCACGGACAACGAACCAAACCCCGATCGTTCACCTGATTTTTAGCGATCTCGAAAAACTCCTTAACACCATTTCTATACTCCAGAGACCAACGATTCCTCGCACTCATCCAGCTTCTGTCGCTCGCCATCTTCAAGCGAAATAATACAGAAAATATTAATAATTGTCTTAAAATAAAGGAAATGATAATTAAAATATTTCATGACCGTTTGTCTCCCTTATTATCACTAAGTGATAATAATATCCTCTCTCTGGGAAAAATTATTATTTATATTTACCAAAGAAAATATAACTAATTATTAATTATTACAATTTTTTAAATCATTTACTTGTTTGTTACTTTTATTTTAAAATTAATTTAATTATACATTAATTTAATTTTGTAATTTTTTATTAAATTCTTCAATTTGTATTTGATTATTTGCTTAATTAATAACAATTTTATTATATTTATATTTTACTTAATTATATTTTATTAAATCATTTATATTTTTAAATTTTTTCAATTACAAAACATTTAATATTAATGTTAAAATTAATTGTTAATTATTATGATTGGTAATTTTACTTTATTTAAATTATAGTTAAAAATTAATGTTTTGATGTATTTTTTTAATTATACTTAAACTTTTATTTAATTAATTATTAAACGTTTATTAATTTAACTAACCCTAACAGGATTTGGGCAGCATAACAACTATATTTCAAACTATCTCAAAAATTTTAAAACCTACAAATGAAACACATATATAACCAGAATATTCCTAGATCATACAAAACATATATATACATTAACAAATACATCAATTTATATATATACAAATATTTAACCACAAAAAAACATATACCAAAATTGGTTTTTTTATTAATACAAAAAAATTTATTAAATACATATTTACAAACATATCACATTTAATATAAAACAATTTAAAAATATAAACATACATTATTAATCTGATTTTTTTTTTTAAGTTCATACTTTAACTAAAATATATATCACAAAATACAATATAATAAATATTAACAAGCAAAAATAAACAAATACAGATAAAGCATTAAAATAAAAAAGTACATATTCAAATCTGTTTTTTTAATTTTACAAAAAAAATTAATAAATACAAAAAACATATATTATAAAAATAACTTTAAAATAGTTGTTATTAAGAGAAACAAATACATATAAAGCATTAAAATAAAAATTAATGTTAACGGCTATATTTTTTGTAATTAATGTTAATTTTCCTAAGACTAACGAAATTTGGCCAGCATAACAGCTATATTTTAAACTATCCCAAAATTTTATAAAACCTGCAAACTACACACAATATATAGAATATTCCCAGAGCAATATACAGAATATTCTCAGAGCATGCACAATATAAACCAATATCAATAACATATATCAAATCTTTTTATATCAGTAACATCAAAACAATTTATTTAGTAAATATTTATAAACAAATAATCTTTAATATAAAAAAATAAAGTATAATGCAAATATACAATATAATATAATAATCTAATCTATTTTTTTAATATATATAAAGCATTAAAATTAAAAAATATACATACTCAAATCAGTTTTTTTTAATAAATACTAAAACCATATTTCTTTTTTTCTTTTTCATTATTAATCTCATTTTTCTAAAACTACACAAATTTATTTATTTTTTTAACACAAAAATATAACTATAATACCAAATATCACACACGTACATATATATTAATAGTTCACAATTAATTAATCAATTTTTTTAAAAAAATTAACATTAAATAAACATATGTACACACACATTCACATATTTAATTAACATTAAATAAACATATATACATACACATTCCTTGGAGCTGTTCTAACTGAAAACAAACATATATACATATATACATAAGACACACATATAAATATAAATATACATATATACATAAACGGACATATAAATATATATATATAAACAGACATAAACATATATACATAAACAGACATATAAATATATATACATATATACATAAACTAACCCTTGGAGTTGTTCTACCGAGAGATTGAAGCTACACACACTTTGGTGGACCTGTTTATAGAGAGAGAACAACAACAAAAAATACAATTACAAAACGAGATATAGAGAAAAAAGTCTAAAAATGTTAAAATTTTTGTTATTGGATTTACTAACCTTGAGAGAGAAGAGTTTCACTATCTGAGCTGAGCCACGGTGGGATTATGGCATGGGATGGTCGGACATCAAACCAGAGAGAAGAGAGAAGAAGTTGAGAAAAAACTTTGAAAATGGGGAAGAAGGGCTCACGGCTGCACTAAAATCGCTATGACTTTTGTCGGCGCGTTTCGTTGCACTGGCAAAAGTCTTTAATAAAACCCTAGGAGAACATCGCCACTTTAATTAGTCCGACTTTTACCAACGCAAAAATAGAATTTTTTCGGCGCAATGAAACGCGCCGGCAAAAGTCTAGCCACCTACTTTGTTGAAAACGTGCACAAATTTAAAATGCACGTTTTGATTTTTGTCGGCGCGTTAGGTGACATTGCGCCGGCAAAAGTGTATGGTATTTTTTTTAAAAAAAATTGATAGATCTTTGCCAGCGCAACCTCGAATTGCGCCAGCAAAAGTGCTTGTTTTTGCCGGCGTGATTCACTAAATGCGCCGGTAAAAGTTTTTTGAATTGCGCCGGCAAAAGCCTTATTTCTTGTAGTGTGAATTTTTCATTTTTGATGTGGTTAATCTATTTGTACAGAAAATGAAATAGAATATTGGATGTATTATTAAGTATGAAAGATAAATAATAAAGTAATTATGACCTCTTTTTTTTAGTATGATTTCTAGACACGTTTCTACCTCTCTTAGTTATTATTTTTCTAATATATATATCAAGTATCATTTCGTGGCTATTAACAATGAAATTCGTTAATTTGAGTTTCTTTGCTATTAGAGATTCTATTTCAGACTTTAGTAATTGATGTTGGAAGAACGGGTAAATACAATACTTCTGTCATAAATTTAGATTTGAAAAATGTAAGAAAAAATGGCTGACATGCTTGTAGCTGGTGTTCAAAATCTATTTACATTGCAGTTCTCAAATTTGAGTTTTAATGTGAGTTTTTATTCTTTTCTTTGATACAACAAAGCAAACAAACAAAGTGTATCAAAGAATTCTTGAATGAGCCTCTGGTTACGAGAGAAAGGAGATCGATTTTGCTCGAGGGGAATATGTAGAGTGGGGAATGGCATGAGCTGAGGACCTCCACCAATTCTTCTCGAAAGAGTAATGTGGTATTTTATTCCTCCAAATCATAACTAATTTAACAGTTTTCAGTTAGAAGACCTTCAGTACAATTAGCTGGCTATATAAGGAGAAGAAAAAGATGGTGTGAGAAAGAGTAATATTCTGAATCAAGAAGAAAGAGAGAGAGAGAAAGAGAGTGTGAGATCAAAGGGTTTTGTAGTTGAGCCAACACTACTGTACGAAAGTGTTAGGCTCAAGGGTGGGGCTGAGTGTTTGAGATTATTCTCCATTGATGACTCTTTAGTTGAAGATCCACTTCTCAACTGTGTTGTACTCTTTGCTACAGATTTATTCAATAAAGGGATAGTGTTCAAACTGGATGTAGAGTCAAAGATCACATTGATCTTTGGTCTTGAACTGGTATAATTGTTCTGTGTTGGGTTTATTTCTTTACTTATAATTTTGTTTAGTTTATATGTTCAGATTGATTCTCTTCTGACTTTACAACTCTATTTTGTTCACAACAAAAGTTGTCTTATAAGTGCCATTGATTCAGTGATAAGTTCTTAAATATTACAACAATCTGGTTTTTGATCTTGAGTTCATACAGATTTTACAACAAAATCAGAGCCAGGTTTGCGATCAAGAAGAACAACTCAAGATCTTGACATATCCACTGCAAGATTGATCAAGAAACTGTTCAAGAACTCACATTAGCAATGGCCAAGTTCGAATTGGAAAAATTTGATGGAGCAGGCGATTTTGCTCTATGGAGGGAAAGCCTCAAAGGAATTCGTGTGCATCAAAAAGTGGCAAAGGTTCTTGGTGACATCAAACTCTTGACTGAGAAGAAACCTGAAGAGATTGCTGAGATGGCATACTACACAATAATCATGCACTTGTCCAACAATGTTCGAAGAAAGCTGATTGATCAAAAGACAGCCAAAGGAATCTGTGATAAGCTGGAAGAAGTCTATATGAAACCTTCAATTTCCAGCAATATAAACTTGCTTGAAAGACTCTATGGCTTCAGAATGATATCTACTTTATCTTTAGATGAAAATATTGACAAATTTAATGAAATTATTGTAGGTCTTGCCAATATTGAACACAAAGTAGATGAAGAGAACCAAGCCATCATTCTTCTGAGGTCCTTACCAATCGCCTATCAAGAAGTGAAGGCTGCCATTAAATATGGCAGAGATGTGATGTGATAACATTAAAGGAAGTTCTTGGTGCTTTGAAGTCCAAGGACTTTGAGTTGCAGCTGGAAAGAGAAGCTAAGAAAGATGAAGTATACTTGGAAAGAGGAAGGACCCCAAAGAGGATCTATTCCAAGAATCAACATCATTCTCATTCCAGATCAAGATCTCGGGCAAAAGGAGACAGAAAGTGTTATTTCTATGGAAGACCAGGACACATTCAGAGATTATGTGTCAAGTATAAAGAACAGCAAGCAAGCTTCAAGTCACAGCATAATCCAAAGAATAATCAAAAGCATAAACTTGATCAAAAGACAAAGAGTGATACAGCTGCAGTAGCCGAAGAAGACACCAATGAGTGGTCAACAGATGGAGATGCTCTCTTTCAGGACACCAAGCAGACACTTCTGAGGGGGCAAATGTTACACCCATATTTCGAGGTATATATTATTAGCTCAGAAAGAAGGATAAAAGCTCGAAGACCAGGTTAATGTCCATCATTTAATTAATGATGCATCAAAACTCGAGAAAACAACAAAAGGATTTTCGAGCAGAAGTAAAAGAATCAGCTCAAAAGATAGTTGTTATTTCAGCTCGAAGACAAAGCACATCACGATTTCAGCTTGAATGACAACCAAGTCAGTTCGAAAGTGCGTCAGAAGGATTGGAAATAATAGATATTTATAATGATGTAACTGCTTGTATATTTGAAATTCAAAAATGAGATATTTTATAACTCCCCCTAAAATTGTGGGAAGAGAATCTGATATCATTCCTATAAATAGGTTGTATTATATTCATTTATTTTTTATGCACGAACTCTTTACTAAAACTGCTTTCCAAGCTTTAACTTAGAACAATCAATAAAAGTAGCTCGTGAACTAGGTAGATTTAACTATTGAATCACGTAAAATCTCTGTATTCATCTCATATTTTCTCAAAAATATTAGCTTAATTGCTCTTGTTTTTTAGTTGACGAAAATCTACGTCAACATTATAATATTTAAATTTATATTAATATAATTACTAAATATTTATTTTATAATATTTTTTAATTGGTTTTAAAACTATATTCCACTAAATATTTGTAATATTTCGTTAAAATTTAAAAAAAAAAATTGTTAAATACACAGAAGAGATATATTTTTAAAATCTCCATTAATAATTAATATAATCTCACATAATATAAAAGAGAGAAAAATTGAAAATTAGAAAGTTAATGATGCAATTTTGAAATTTATTTTCTATTAAACTAAAAAAAATTAATAAAGAAAGAGAAAAGACCATTATTAAATTAAATCTTATTATGGTTTTTTTTTCACAATGTTTTTTTGTCTAGGTTCTTTTTCTTAGATTTTATGAAGATTTGTTTAAATTCTACCGTTCAACTTTTCTTTTAAATTATTTAATAAACGGGCTATTAAATTTGCACCAAAAAATATATAGGCACCCATTAATTAACAAAAATATTTTTAACACTTTTTCTATCAATATTTTTTTTTACATTATTTAATTTCTTTTCCGTCGATTTCAATAATTTTATTATATCTTATTTTCATAATTTTTTTAAAATAATGTATATTTTTTTAGAAAGAAAAAACTCTTACTTTAACAAGTTGTTATATTTTTTTGTTTTGATTGTTATTTTATGTAAATATTTAAAATATATATTATTTATCTGTATTTTTAAAATATGAAAAAGAAAAAAAATTAAATAATGTGAGCATAAGTTGAAGAAAATTATATTATATATTAATTTTGAATAAAGTGGGGTGTCTTAATCGAATATTTGGGTGCAAATATAATATAAATCCTAGTTAAATAATTTTACTAATAGTTTAAAATATGGTGTTTATATTTTATTTTTATTTTTAAATTAAGTAATCTCGCCTAGTTAATAACTGAAGGAAAATGTTGTCAAAAAAAAAAAAAAACTGAAGGACAATGGAACTAATAACAACCCTATTACTATTTATTTTTTTAAAATCAAAGTATAAATGTACTATTACGTGTATATATTCCTTTTAATTAATTTTTTAAAAATCAACTTGGTTTATTATTACGTGTGTGTATATATATCTTTCATTTTAAATTAAATAATCTGATATAATGGTAATAATATATTTGTTTTTAGATTCTACCGTTAAAATTTCGTAAAAATACTTTTGCCGTTTTATTAAATAAAAACAAACTCGAAAATAAATTCTACCGTCTCAACTTTTCCTTTAAATTATTTAATAAACAGATATAAATCCTAAGTAATTTGACAAATAGTTTAAAATATGGTACTTATATTTGATTTTTATTTTTAAAAGTATTTTCTAAAATAAACTAGGAATTAGGTTTAAAGGTAATTATATTTGAGAGGCGGCTGTGGTGACCAAGACCATACATAGCCAAGGTGGTCAGGATATGCCATGCCGTTGGGATCATCCATAGAGACTTGAAGCCTGAAAATCTCTTGTTCCTTAACAACCAAGAACACTCTCCTCTCAAGCTCATTGATTTTGGGTTTTCAGTCTTCTTCAAGCCTGGTATATATATAAAAAAAAAAGAATCTAATTATAATATAAATCTTCTTTTTTATTTACAGAATATTATTTTAAATAAATAATTGTTTCTTATTTTTTATTTATAGGGCAGAGGTTTTCAGAAAAGGCGGGGACTCTGTACTACGCAGCCCTGGAGGTGTTGAATAAACGAAGACGTCATGGAGCAGAAGTGGATATATGGAGCGCATGAGTAACTCTTTATCTCTTGTTGTGTGAGCGTTTCCCATTTTGGTCAGCAACAGAAGATACAAGTGAGATAACTTGTACAATTTTAAAGGGAGACTTAGACTTTGAAAGTTGGCCATGGCCTCAGATTTCCGAGAATGCTAAATCCCTTGTTAGGCAGATGCTAGAGCATGATCTAAAGAAGTGTTTAACTGCTCAACATGTGCTTGGTAAGTATTACTAATACTACGTACTACTGCTATAGTCTATAAATATTTTTTTTTTTTTGTTTCTTATTTCTAATTAAATTCTTTTTTTCCCTATTTTAATTCATTATTGCAGAACATCCCTGGATTCGAAATGCATAGCAGTAGTACTAGTACTGTTCTCTGTCTTTCTGTTGTAATAGACTACTCGATCCATCCATTCATGGAAAAGAAGAAACTCTAGCTTAAGTTAAGAGTACTACTGACCAATAGTCCCGACCTTCACGCTGCGCTGCAATGTGATGAACCTACAAAACATTAATTTGTCTATACCTACCTAGCTTGCTACTATGTCCTACCTCCCATAATTTACTTGCATTTTTTTCTCCAATCTTTCTTTTGTTTGGATTGATTATTATTTGACTACGTAATAGTATTTTCGCTTTTCTCTTTCAACTATTCATTTATTTTTTTATTCATATTTTTGTAACTTAATTTTATCATTAGATATTCTATGTGGTCACGGCGAGCATAACAAAGGACCAAATAATCTCTATGGTTGCTGTTCATAGTGAACTATTCTTAATTTTGTTTTCTTCTCAAAATTGAAATTTTCCCAAGCCATTAGATTTGTCCCGTGAATCCCCCAATAGCGTACCATAGAAATTCCCGACCATAATGCCATTACTCTTTTAAAGGCAACGTATCAAGCTCTACTAACATCATTTTAGAACTAAGAAAAGCACGCAGACATTTTGGTTGCCGAAGATACAATATTATTAACAGAACCTAAAAAATCTAATTAAGATAAAGCAAAAAACAAAAACAAAATCTAATGTGCTAGGAAGAATGCATATTATATTATTTAACTCGGTGATAGAACAATACATATAGTCGATGGCTATGCTAGTAGCAAAAGAAGACAAACCCATAAAGTTAAATAAACCAATACAAAAAAAAAATTATAAAATAGATAATAAGTGTAACACTTGCATTTCCTAAAAATAACTAAACCAGTTCTGTCATGAAAAAATCCAAAACTATTTTCCAAGTATATAGACCAGAAATCAATAGCAAAAAAAAATGACCAACCAAAAATGCAGAAGCTAAAACACAAATAACCTATCCATCTTTTCTAGTAAGCCAAGACCCTTCTAATACTATTAACAACAAAAGATTGATCTTGATCCTATCAAAAAAGTATCTAATTGTAGATTGGAAGGACCTTCCAAAGCTGTTTCCAAAATTCCTTTCAGCCCTGCAAAGTTTCCTAGTATTCACATTCTTCAATAAAATAGACGTGGTTATTTACACCATGGCAAACCATGGAGAGGTTAATAATTAGTAACCATCATAGAATTCCTCCCAGAACTCTTCTCAGATCAGCTTTCTGTTCGACTGTAA
Source organism: Humulus lupulus (assembly GCF_963169125.1). Taxonomy (NCBI): domain Eukaryota; kingdom Viridiplantae; phylum Streptophyta; class Magnoliopsida; order Rosales; family Cannabaceae; genus Humulus; species Humulus lupulus. The sequence continues at coordinate 55,784,262 of NC_084796.1, read as the reverse complement.
GTCTTGAAGGATATTTGACATCAAATTTGATTCTCAAGTTGCCTTTCTTTCCCGGTTCTTTTGAGATTGGCATTCCCTCATTTTGGACAACCATTTCAGCACCTGGCTTGATGATTTCGGTCAATGGGATCATAAGATTTCTTCCGTCCAGGGTGGTGAGGTCAAGGGATTTTCCTGTCAGGGCCTCCAAAAGAGTTATCTCCTGATTGAGCACCAGATCATTACCATCCCTTTTGTACACAGCATGCGGTTTTTCATCCACCACAAAAATTAAATCTGCAGGAATGACTCCGGGTTCCTGGTTACCCTTATCAGGGAAAGTTATCTTTGTGCCTTTCTTCCATCCAGGCTTTATTTCAATTGTCAGTATCTCCTCCACCGTGCGAGACTTACTGCAAGTTAGTTTCTTGCACATCAAGCCAGAGTAAATAAATTTTGAAAGGGAAAGTGATGAAACATTACAGAATCATTCAGCAATCCAGTACAAGTAGGGCAAACAATGATTTACCCAGTATTGAAAAATGAACAAATTAAAAATAAAAGAAAGTTATAAACAAGCCCTCTCCTGTTTTCTTGCCTTCTTTAACATGGGCTGCAAGCCAGAAAACTGGCAAGTTAGAGTAAAATGCAGCGAGTCTTTTCCATGACAAAAGGCAGGCCTAATTTAGTTTAAATATAAGAACACCAAATGTCATATATGTTGACTGACTGTTACTTCGAGTTAGAAATGCTAAGAAAAATAACAGCAAATGCTCTGACCATCAAGTATGGAAAAACAGATTTAAAACAGAATAAAAACACTTCAAACAAACATGTCAATGTTTAAATATGAGTCACCTGACAGCAAACTTAGTCAGTTTCTAATCTTACAAACTAGAAAAAATAACATTAGCAATAAGTAGCAAAGCTGAACATGACCTAACAAGGAAACATTTAATATCTCTGGACATTGAATTGGGCTTAAATAATTTCTCAAACAGATGAGCAGCAATGAAAAACTAGTGGCCTTAGCATCGAACATCAAACACTTCCTGTTAGAGAAGAGTAGTGAAATCAACTTTCAACTTAAGTGAGAAGGAAGGGGTATAGAGGATAAAGGATAGCCAATATTATTCAGCTTACAATGATTAAAAAAAAATTAAGAAAACCTATCCATTTCCTGTATTATAAGGTTGAAAAACATCATTTGCCTTGATTTGGCACTTTCAAAGGGAAGCTTAGCCATCATAGCCATCTCTATTCTCTCTCTCTCTCTCTCTCTCTCTCTCTCTCTCTCTCACCCTCTCTCTATATATATATTAATAAATACTTGGACGAGCCTTGGCAATGCAGTTTTAAAATTCTTTGGGACGAGCTTAGCATTTGGTGACAGCATTTCACATGTGGTTGTAGGAGCAAAAATTACTCAGCATTCAGAACCTATCGAAAATTTGGTTCCACAACCTAAACTGCCCCCAGTAGAAGGACAAGTTACCATATTATATAATCCAGTCCACAGAGAGTAGATAACAGTGTGCAGATTGTCTAATATGGTCAACCCAGCTAAATAAACTCTCATGATTTAATACTCCAAATTCAGCTTCCCAACATTCCGATAAACCTTTTAAATATAAATGAGCGAAGAAAGATCGTTAAGGAAATTTCAGTAGACCCTCTACAGAATTTCTCTTACTATTTGCTACAACAAACCGTTGATGAATCTCTAAAAAAAATACTCAATCTTCTCATGTTTTCCTTGAAAAAGGAGACGCTGGGCTAAAAAGTCCTGACTGAAGTCAAGAACTTGGCATGGAATTCTTTAAACCTTCTATACTAGTCATTACCACTACCAACACTGGCCAACTAAGGTCTACGAAAACTAATGTTCTGTTCATCATGACATAAGCATTAGTAGCACCAACAAAATCAAGACTACCTTTCATACTTCAAGAGTGAAATATTGTTACATTTTCAGAAAACAGCCTAAGTTTAGCTATGCATTGATCTAAATTCTAACAATATAAAAAGAAAGTCCAAAATACCAGGACGAAAAGTGCTTCAAGGAGAGGTACACTAATCTAATATAGACCAATAATAGTGCACATAGAAATGACATAAAATATATATATGTAATTACCAATTAGTATGCAAAATTGTACTTGGTACCAACAAAGAAATTTAGACGTTGCCCAAATTTATTAGCTCCAATATCAACAAAGAAAGCAAGAGAATCAAGGAAGGGGCGAATTTAGACGTTACCCAAATGAATCGTAGACGTTTCTGGAAATCTTCATCTTCTTCTTGATACCTTTATAAAGGTCCTCCAAACTACAAGGCAACTGATTCTCCACCGCATTGGCCTTCCGCTGAGCCCCAGACGCACCACCGCTATGACCGGAAAAATCTGCAGTACCATTGGTGGCCCTAAAGAACCCATCCCTGTAGCCCCTCCCCCTACTCGAACTCCTCCCGGAACCCGAGCTCGCCGACTCCGATCCAAAGATCTCAGCGTATATATCCTCAGCGTCTCGGGGGTTGAATCTGAAGGAGGAGCTGGGGTGATTATGGTTGTTCTGCCGGAAATGGGAGGCGCGTGAAGAAGACGAAGATGTAAAAGAGTTGGAAGAAGAAGGAGGTGGCGGCGGCGGGAATTGGCCGGACTTGAGAGCCTCCTCGCCGTAAAGATCGTAGATCTGGCGCTTGAGAGGGTCGCTGAGGACGTCGTAAGCTTCTGAGATTCGCTTGAACTTTGCCTCCGCCTCCGACCGCTTCGTCGCCGGATTCTTGTCTGGGTGCCATATCATGGCCAATCTCTTGTACGCCTTTTTCAGGTCATCCTCGCTCGCGTTCCGATTCACCTTCAGTATGTTATAGTAATCAACCCCCATTTCTTTCTTCTCCTCTCTCCCTCTCTCTATTTCCCCTTCTCTTTCTCTCTCTCTATATTGTCTATATATACATCTCCGTCAGTATATTTTTTTTTATTAAAAAATAATAAATTAAATGATTTGCCGTTAACTTTTATAACAAAACGACTCCTTTTTGGTATATTACAGTAAGCAATCTTCTGTCGACATATCAATATCTTTCTACAGTAATAAACTATCTTGTAATTGTCAATTAACGCATTATTTTTTCCGAATTAATCTTTACGGTTTCCCCATTCCAATTCACACTTTTAAAGAAAAAATAAAATAAAATAATGCTTTTTTTAATAAGAAAAATGAATAATAAATTTCTATACTTAATTGTCTTCTTATTTTTTTTCACAATTTACTTATGAGTATCATACTAAAGTTTCGAAAACAATTATTTGTCAAAAAAAAAAAATCGAATTTCGATAACAATCATTAATGATTTTATTTTGGTTCTTAAAAAGATTCAGTCAAACGCTTCCAACCTGTCTCAATTTCATGGCATTCAACTACTTTTAATAACAAAATATAATTAATTTCCAAAACAAATTTTATTAACGTTATTAATGCTTCACTCTCATTCATTTTCACACCAAATACTTACAAAATTAAGGAACAAAATAAATTAATTAAAAAAAAGTCAAATAATATTATATATTTTATTTTGTCTTAAACTCTAATGACGGCCCGGTCTCTAAGCAAAGCCTCCACTGCTCTTCGACCGGAGACCAAAGCACCATCAAACGTGGCACTCGTTAAGTGGTCACCACATATATACAAGCCGGGCCCAACCTTGGGATCTTTCATTAGATTAGTTGGAGGGCTCTGATTGGGCTGAGCATATTTAATCCTGTAAGTCCTCAAGTGCTTCCAATTCCTCACCGTTGATGACAATCCCTTGAACCACTTGGAGAGCTCTCGGGTAACCTCAGCCGTCAGATCCTCATCGGAGACTCCATCAAAGGTGCCGATGAGTGATACGGAGACTAAAGCTTTGTCTGGTGGGCCATAGGATGGTGCCACGTTGGTGGCGAAGAACATGTTATTCACGATGCCTTCGCCCGACCCGTTTATGAAGAGGACCGGGTCCCGAACCGGGATTTCTCCCCGATCCGCTGTGAAATACAAACATATCGTGCTCCGACTCGGTTTATTTTGGGCCGGGTTGGGCCCATTTTGTCGCAAAAGCTTATCCGCTTCGGGTTTGTCTACCGCCACTATAACTCCCAGCTCACTTCTCAAGATTTCTCCCGTTTGTAATCTGACCGCCGGCGAATCGAAGCCGTCGGAATCGATGGCGATGGCTCTGGAATTGAAGAGAATCGAGTCGGAAGGCAATTTCTCGGCTAATTGTTTGGGAATTTCTCCTATGCCTTTAGCCGGAATTGTGTTATCGCCAAGAGCTAGGCTCTTGAAGATGAAATCGAACAACCTGGAAGTGGTTTCGAGATCGCTATCGAAGAAAATTCCTCCAAAGAATGGCCGGAAGAATCTCCCGATTATCGAATCAGAAAATCCGATGCTTCTCAGAAGCTCCATCGTGGATACCTCATTTGCTGTCAAGATTTCTTCGTCTGGTTTCGTCAGGACCCCAAGTCTCGTCGACGCAATGAGCAATTTGTCCAGAATTGAACCGATAGGGTTCGTCAGGGACTGGAGGGAGTCCACGAAGTGACGAATGGGGTCCGCGACAGTGTGGAATTCGCCGTTGTAGTAAACCCTGGCTCCGGAGTAGAATTTCTGGAGATTTAACGCTTCGTAATCGAGAAGCTTCTTGGCTTCAGGATATGAGGTGATGAAGATTTGAAACCCGCGGTCGAGGATGAATTCTCCGATGATATCGGACCGGACTCGGCCGCCGACCTCGTCTGAAGCTTCTAGTAAAAGGAACGGGACGTTTTCGGAGCAGAGTCGAGTCGCCGCAGCGAGTCCGGCAAGGCCTGCTCCAACGATGATGACGCCGGTGTCGTGTGACGACGGTGACGAACGGACACGTGTCTGCGCGGGAATAGAGGAGGACGATGCATGGGGCTTGAATCTGATGCGGACGGGTCTAGGCTTGGGGGACGATGGAGATAGGAAGAAGATGGCCGAGGAGGCGGTCGAGGTCGGGACGAGTGTGAGTGTCATTTTTTTTTTATTATTATTACTTTCTAATATTTTTAGGAGGATGGAAGGTGGGTATTGGAGCGCAGAGGAACATAGTGGCTTATCCAAATTGTTGGTACGTTTTTCTTTGAATTTTTTTTATTATGAAAATATTTTTTATAAATTGAAAAATATAGAAAAAGAATTGAAAATAAGAACATTTCGAATACAATGTATAAATTTTATGATAAATTTAGCTCAAAAAAATGAGTTAATATTTATAACAAAATGCAAATTAATAAAAAAAAATTAATAATTTATTTAATATTTAATTATAATATACAAAAAATATATTTTTTATTATAGAAAAAGTGAATAAAAAAAATAATATGGTTAGTCATTAATTATTGGCAATATAGTAAATAAAAAATAATATTTATTATTAGACAAAATTTGACTTATATTATATTTTATATTAGCACAATTTTTAATATAGACCAAATTTGACAAAGTTTATAAATCATTATTGGAGTTATTCTTTTATTAAAAGATGGTAAATATAATAAATCACCACATATTTTTAGCACTATTGAAGATATTCTATCGAAGTAAGTAAAGTTATCCAGAAATATAAGATTATCCGGGGTCCCATATGTAATGATTCTGGCAAATACTTTTGGTATTTTTCTTAAATTTAAAAAAGAAATGTGAAAGGAAATAACTGCGCGTACGCATTTTTCCTCTGTCCAGATGTTGATATCTATTGTCTTATGTAGTTCTGTCATTGTGATACTTAATCTATCCGACTTTCTGAAGCATTTTCCTCCATTTCATTAATGATGAAACCTTTTTGATGATATGTACTTTTTGTTAGTCCTAATCCATTAAAAATCTTATGCTTAAATAGACAACAAAAATAAATAAATATTAATAGATTAATGGTAAGCATGAAATGAAATATCATACAACATGTGTCAACTTTTGGTTTAATAATTAATTAAATTGTGTCAACCCTTCTTTTATTTTTATTTTTAAAATGAGGTGTATTGTATATATTTATTTATAGAAGTCAATACTTGATTGTTAGTTAAAAAAAAAAATTAATTGCAAAAAAAAATTTGAGATTGTCAAGCAAACAAAATATGCGTACTAAAATTTTAAAACAAACTCAACATTATATTTATACTAGGAAACCAACAGCTCTTCCAGCGGGTTGTGTAGATTTGTTTTTTGGTTTTTCTTTTTATATAAATGAAAAAAGTAGGCCTAATAAAAAAATTTGAAATTTGAAATTATTTTTATAGATCAAATGTAACAAAAATAAAATGAAGTAAATAATATCAATACCCTAAAATGTTTTTTAAGAAACCATTATATTATTAGTTAATTTTAGAGTAATGAGCGGCAAAAATATTTAAATTTTTTCGTTTGTAGCACTTAAATACTCAATTTTTTTTACGTCATGAATGCATTCTATTAACAATTATTTGCTGATGTAGGTACCTAGCCGCTAAGTACTTGATAAGTATGTATGTGACAGTTTCTGATTAATCTATATTTAATTTTTATTATAATTAAATAGAATTATTATTTTTAATATAGAAATTGAAATAAAATAATAAATCAAAATCTATGAAAAAATAAATATAAACTTGTAACCGTACATTTCCTTTGAAATATATATATATAATTATATATAGTTTTTAATCACATAAAAAAAATATGAATTTGTTTGTCTTGTTATTAAAAAAATTATTGACTAAAAGTATTAGTCACAAATATTATAATTTGTTGTGACTAAGTGTTGCGATATTTTTACTGCGCAAGTTGTGGATACAAAAAATCCACCAAGAAAAAAAAATAATAACAAGTAAACACACAATCCCGCGTTGAGATGAGTAAGGGTCTGCGAAGATGAAAGAAGTGACCCAACGAGCAGCGCAAGCTGAGTTTTAGAGATCGGGCTAGCCTAGAGCCTAAGGCCTAGAATGAGGATAAGTCGCATTGTGCAAAATGACCCCTGATGTAGTCCTAAGAGGCCACGGGTCAAATGATGGAACCTTCGATCCTCACGATATTGGCTACATCCCAGACATGCCCATCTCGCACATATGCACATGTTGCACCATGCCTCGTGGGGGCGTCTCGCGCGCCCAAGGGCCTCGCCTAGGTGCGTCTCGCGAAGTCGTCTCGCGTGGGCGTCCTCGTGGCCTCGCCCAGGTGCGTCTTGTATAGGCAGCCCCATGGCCTCGTGCCCCATGCAGCTATAACCTCCACCTTGTGGAGCCGTCTCGCGAAGCCGCCCACGGACCTACTGGCCTCGCGTGGGTGCCATCTCACGCAGGCGCGCCCACGGCCTCGCGCCCTACACAGCCGCGGCCTCTATACAACCGCGCCCCACACAGCCGCGCCTAGGGGCCTCGCGTGGGTAACGCCTTGCGGAGGTGCTCCAACGGGCCTCGCGCCCCACGCAGCCGCGACCCCTGCCTCGCCTGGGGGACGTCTCGCGCAGCCACGGTCCCAGCCTCGCACAGGTTCCGCCTCGCGCGCCTAGGGGCCTCGCGTGGGTGACGCCTCGCAGAGGTGCTCCAGCAGGCCTCGCTCCCCACGCAGCCGCGACCCCTGCCTCGCCTGGGGGACGTCTCGCGCAGCCACGGCCCCAGCCTCGCCCAAGTTCTGCCTCATGCACCAGCCATGCTAAGGGCCTAGTGGCCTCGCCTCGCGCGCCAGCCGCGTCCTTAAGGGCCTGGCAAGGCACAGCCTCCACTAAGCACTCCTTGGCCACATACCAAGGGCCTCGCGATGCGGGGGCTGCAAAATGATGGTCTCGCAAGATGAGATCCTAATCTCATTCATAGGTGTCATGTCTCATCACACACGCGTTAGGCCTTACCTCTCTTCCTGAGGTAAGGGCCACCACGGGGCACTACTCCCCCTATGAGTCACATGAGATGGGGAGTCGAGGGTCCCTCGGACATGCAGTCGAGGAAGGTCAGCAGAGGCCTCACAATGATTTGACATGAAGTTAGGAGAGATACGAAATGAGCCAACAGACCAAGAGGAGTTGGAGTACAGATACAGTGTCCGCGCCAGATGGGTAGTGGCAGTACAAGAATGGTACATGGTCAGGATTCTCCCAGCACGCTTATGAGGCCAGTACCCAACAAGTAGTGGAGGCATAATATGGTACCAAGACAAGAGCACTTTTGCAGGCCCCTGACACGTACTAGAGTAGACTACCACTCTTCCAACACCACTACCACCTGTACTGCTATCCTGACAGTGTACTCATGTACTATTTTGTCCTGAGGGACCACTATGTACAAATGAGCCATTTGAGCTCCAATATAAATAGATGATGACCCCTCCAGAAAGGGGGTTGGAAAAATTCATTGTATGCAGAAGCTATTAAGCAATATACATCTTTCACTCCATTGTTCATCTGTGTTTATCCCTCCATAAGTTAATTCTAAGTTCTTATCTAAACATCGCCGCATTTATCTTTGAGTTTTCCGACCTAATTTCGTTGACGAGATTTCACCGTCAACACAAGTATACACAATCGAATAACACAAGTAATAGTAGTGGAAATACAGTATCGTTCCGTCAGGGAATTGATCCAATAATTACCAATAGCAAACTTTTATTTCTATTTGACTAATGAAAATTTAATGACAATTATCAATGAACAATAAACCAGGAAAGCAAAATTTAATTAACGAAATTTAATATAAGTGAAGGATTAGAGCATTCTAATTTCATCAACCTTCAATTCTATTCAATCAATAATACAACTAATATGTTTCTTTGATCTATGATTATAGCAGGTTTACTATTGACAATTCTATTCTTTCTCAAGATATAAAATATTCAGTTTACCTGTGAATTTTCTACATGTCTGTGATAAATTCTACACATAAACCACATTAAGAACAAAAACCTAAGTGCTACATAAACCAATTTGATACTTTCGTTCTAAATTGAAATCTATGTCTATTGTCTAAAGCTATTCCAATTCTCACTTTTCAGATATTGAATTAAAACTAATAATCATGCAAAAGATGGCCAATCAATTACAAGCATTAATCATAAGAACAATAGATAACCATAAATTCAAAGATTCATAGAAATTGCATTAAAGATGAATAGAATATACAGTGACTACATTAAAATACTCTAAATAAGAATTTAGTTCATAATATTAAACTTCATCACACAATATAAAATTCAAAAGCATAAAGAAAAACAAACAAATTAAAAGTGGATTCTTCTATGTTTCTTTTCCTCTGCCGTCAGAACGCTTCCCCCTTTCTCTCTCTTTCGATCTTCTTTTTATTCTTTTTACAAAAATCCAAAAACCTACGAATTTCCATAAAAATTTCCAAAAATGCCGTTGTGCCGATATATCGCCTATAATGTTGCGATATATCGCCTAATGAATGTACTCGATAAAAACGCAACTTCTAATATCGTTTCTGCTAAGCCGAAATTTGAACTTCCTCAAGCAGCGATATATCGCCCAAGACAGGCGATATATCGCCTGTACCAAACCTCCAAATATTAACCAATTTCGACTACTAAAACAAATATTTATCCAAATTCTCGAACAAATCAGAATTATAACGACACACTGCACAAGTTCACCAAACAGATTAAATAGAAACTTTCTCTTGAGAAAAACAACCAAATCAATCTGAAAAGGTTATAAATAAGCGTATATTTTGTACGCTTATCACATCCCCAAACTTGACGGGTTGCTTGTCCTCAAGCAAACAAAAGAAAGAACAAAGAAACAATCCAAAACTAAAAAAAAAAAAAACTATTGGATGACTTAACTTTACAGAAAAAATTTAAACTTAGACTAGGGGCAAACATTTTCTAAAAAATTCCAATTCTTCTTCAATCGCTCAACCAATGCTTCAGATCATGTGACTAGAATTTCAACATATCAATAATTTCTCCAAATACTGTCATTCATGCAAATACACACTTCATTTAACAAATACCGTACAAATCATAATTTTACAAGTATCAACATTCATTCATACCACAAACCCATCAAAATTCACCATAAGCTTGCTCAGTTAACTTGTCTCCACTAATATAAAATCTGTATCAAGTAGATCAAAAGGACTTTGATAGGCTCATAACATTAGGCTTAGGTAAAGGTAGATAAATAGTCATTTAGGCTCAAAATTACCATAAGCATATAAACCTCGAAACCATCCAAATTTCTCTTCACACACCAAAAATCACCATTTTATACAATTAGAGAGAGAGATTACAACACTTTCATTATTTTATTCTTTTCTTTTTGTATCATTTTTTTTTCAAGACTTATCACTTTTTTTTTTCAAGTCACACTCCCCCAAACTTAATATTTTCCATATATATATATATAATCAAGGAGTGTGACAAAGTGATTTTTTTTTTTATAATCTCAAAAACTTCTCTCTCTCTCTTCTTTTTGTACAATCATACTACATTCAAATCATACCAATACCTCACTATTTTCCATTCTTCTTTCCCACAAATTATATGCTTATGATAACAAAGGAAAAGGAAAAATAATGAAGTTAGGAAATTTATGCTCAAATAGTATAATCAAGAACAAAACCCAAAGTTTTAGGCTCAAAAATGGTAACTAAGGATAATTCTTTTTTATGGGTTAGCTGGAAAGGCTCAAATGTTTACCAAAGAAAATTGCCTAAATCATCTCTACTGAATATTTCATTTAGCATTTCGTCTCAACAAATTAACTGAGCAAGTTCTAGCTGATTTCCATATCCACCAAACATACCAATTCCCACAATACTTATAAACTTATATAATGTAAAGCATAAATTAAATAAAACACATATAATACACAAATGACGATACTAAGATCAATTATCAACAGGTTAAGCACACAGTCTACATATCCAAAGCATCAGTCTAACAATATCAAAGAATTAGAATAATTCATCATTGAAGCCCCACCTGTCTTAGTCAATAATAGTTTCGTACAGTCATCCAACATTAAAAATAGAAATAAAAAAAAATCAAAAGAAAAATAAATAGTCCCCTAAACTTAAAATAAACAGTGCCCTCACTGTTGCATGAAATCCAAAGGAACTTAACTAAAAGAAAAGAAAAATAAAATAAACTAAAAAAAACCTGACAACAGAACAATTACTCGTCGTCTTCAGAATCTGGAGGCGGCTAATATGGTTGGCGCAATTCTGGAGGACATTGTGGAAAATCATTAAATCCTGTGTAGCGCGCAAATGCCCCACAAAAATCAGCCATGTAGTTCGTCATGTGGAACTGACGATCTCTAATATCCGCCTGACCATGCAACAACAGCTATTGTTGTCTCTTCAAATCTTCAATATCTTGTTGCATGGTGCTATATTGCCGAGAACTAGAGCCTTCAGTAGCTCTAGAAGTGGATGGTTTTCTACCCTTTCTCTTTGGCCGAGTGGACTCAGGTTGTTCATCGGTAGGTGGCAATGGCAGCAGACTTGGGTCTACAGGCTCGTATCCCAAACCAGTGGGTCGAGGAACACCCCCATAATTCTCATCTTGATGCAACACTGACTGATGACTAATTATTGGAGATTGTTCACAGACTTCATTAATGTTCATGGGCACTCCTTGATCCTTACATAAACTTGTAATTAGCGAAGCATGTCCATGACCGCCAGATGTGGCCCCTCGCGCAATATAACTAATACTCTCTGCGATAAGCCTCCCAACATTGATTGACTTACCCAAACAAATACAATGTAGCAAGTATAGACGTTCAATAGTTACCTCCATTTGTTGAGTGGAAGGCATAAGAGTACTAATATCGAACCTGTTCCAAAGCCTCCCAATCGGACTCAAACATGTGGCCTTGATTGATCGTGGAGTAACCATGTCACTCTCCATTTTGTATGTAGAGTCGGTCTTAGTCATTTCCTTTAAGAGCAAATCATAATCCTTTTCATCGGCTCCTGAGGCCATAGAACCTGTTTATTACTTGAGGAGAATAACTAACATTTTTACCCCGAACTAAGACTGTATGATCATCCCTCTCCACAAAAGCATTGGCATAAAATTCCCTGACCAAACTGATATTGGCTAAAAGTTTGGGCTCACACAACTGCTGCCAATTTCTATTAATAATCATCTGTGGGAGAATGCCATCCAATTCACTTGGCCGAAAGTGAGACCCCACAATCACTGTTTTATTTTTAACAATCCATTCCTCAAATTTGTTTTGAGCAGTGGGGTTAACAAAAGTATGAGGAATAGTGACATTGGCTCGTTGGACTGTGGACATGGTCTTTGCTTTCTTAGGTGCCATGGAGTAGTTCAATCGCAAAAACACAAGTAACAGACGCTGAACACACTAACAACCCCAAATCAACTCAGAAACACCCAATAATCTCCAAAATATGGCAAAACCGTTCACTGAGTACTTTTATCGAACACTTGGTGTGCAATCGTGAAAAAGTGTCCAAAAATACTCAAACAACCCCACAATCTTTCCCAACTATATATGATAATCTCCCAAGATGATAAAAACAATAAACACAAACCAATCTCACAATAATTCCCAAAAATCCGTCCAATGCCCAAAAGAAAATCAAGTTCTTCAAATTTGCTCAATATATCATCAAACACACCAAAACTTAACAATGTACCTTGAAAAGCTTGAAGAGGATGAAGAAAATGGTCTTCAATCACAGCAAGATTCGGCCCTTTGATGCTTGATGAAGATGATGAGATGCTTGAGAGAATGATTGGCTTGAGAGGAAAAATTTGAGAAGAAGGGAATATTTGGAGTGTTTCGGTTTTGTAATAGGGGTCGAATTGGGGTTATGTTTTGTGAAAAATAACTGATAGGAAGTGATCATGTGCTCCCCACGTGCCCCTTTTTTTAAAAAAAATTTCGAACAGGCGATATATCGCAACATGCAGTACACCAAATCGGCGTCTCTGACTTTCATGGCGATATGTTGCCTCTTGCACCCCCGATATGCGCAGTCCCTTTTACTCTAGCCGATATATCGCCATTGGTAGGCGATATATCTCCTGGGCACCTGAAAATAATGCCAAATTGGAAAAAAAAAACCCATCCAAATCTGTTGTCCAGGCGATATATCGCCTAAACGCAGTTCAAAATCATCTTTTTTCTTTTTCTTTTTTTTCTTTTTTTTCTTCACGTTTTTCACGGTTCTATTACATTAAAAGAAATAAAAATATAATGTCAAATGAAAACAAAAATGAAATGTAAACTAACTACGAATTGTTCATAAATTTTAAAACTGAAAACAACCGAAAAGTAAAAATAATGAGATGCCTCTCAAAAGCGCTGTCGTTAACGTCATTTAGCCGGACGCTGCTTTTCTTGCCTTCAAGAATCCACCAGTGTAATATTGACCTTCTATTCAATTTCGCCTCCATAGTAATGCTTCACCCGCTGTCCATTAACTTTAAACAGCGAAGAATCACCTTGTTGAATCTCCAAAGCCTCGTATGGAAACACTTTTGTAACAATGAATGGCCCCGACCATCGAGACTTTAATTTTCCCGGAAATAACTTGAGACGAGAATTGAATAACAGCACCTTATCGCCCACTTGAAAAGTCCGATTGACAATATTATTATCATGCCATTTTTTTGTCTTCTCTTTGTAGATTCTTGCATTCTCGTAGGAATCATGGCGCAATTCATCTAGCTCATTCAGTTGAGCTAGCCTTAATGCTTTCGAAGCGACCGGATTGAAATTCAACTTCTTTAACGCCCACTGGGCCCTATGCTCCAGTTCAAATGGCAAGTGACAAGCTTTACCATATACAAGGCGATAGGGAGACGTACCAATTGGCATTTTAAAAGCTGTCCGATAAGCCCATAACGCATCATCGAGCTTATTTGACCAATCCTTTCTATTAACTTGCACTGTCTTCTCTAAAATCAGCTTAATCTCACGATTTGACACCTCCGCTTGCCCATTTGACTGCGGATGATATCCCAATGCCATCTTGTGTTTAATTCCATACTTCTCCATTAAGGAATCAAAAATCTTATTGGCGAAATGAGTCCCTTCATCACTTATAATAGCTCGAGGTGTGCCAAAACGAGAGAAAATATTCTTTTTCAGAAACTTGACTACCACCTGAGCATCATTAGTTGAAGTAGCAACTGTTTCAACCCACTTACTTACATAATCCACCGCCAACAAAATATACAAATTACCGAACGACGGTGGATAGGGTCCCATAAAGTCAATACCCCAAATATCAAATAATTCAACCTCCAATATATTAGTGAGAGGCATTTCATGACGTCTTGAGATATTACCTACCATTTGACAACGATCACATCGTTTCACATAGTCATAGCTGTCTCTATACAGAGTAGGCCAATAAAATCCACATTCAAGGACCTTTGCAGCAGTCCTTGCTCCCCCAAAATGTCCACCAGTAGGTGATGCATGACAATGAAACAAGATGTCCTTCATTTCTCTTTCAGGCACACATCTTCTGATAATCAAATCCGGACTTTGTTTGAATAAGAAAGGATCATCCCAGTAGTAGTGTAACTCCCATTTCTTTTTACAAATACATTATAAACAATTATGAGAAATAAGAGAAAATATTTTTATTCATTTTTGAGTGCATTACAATGCTAACCGAATGTTAGAGCTATTAAGTAAAGTGGAAGAATAACTAATGAATATGCAACTATAACATTCATGGGCATTTCATTATTATAATACCCATAGAATGATGCTAAATACAAGCAAACAATCACTAAAGTTATGAAAAATAAAGAGAAATTCATGTTTTGATGATGAATTTCTTCTAGAAGGTTAAGAGATGAAGAAGTTGTGCAAATAAATGGTTGAAGGAACAAGTATTTATAGGACAAAATCTAGCCGTTTATGACCGTTGGTGAATAGTGTTCATGACCGTTGGGGGTATAGTTGTTTTCTATTATGAGATTTTAACAATTCTAAGTAGTTGAAGTAACCAATAGGTGGGAATAATTAATTTATGGGTGTTAGAGAAACTTTTTCAGAAAAAGTTTGTGAGTCAAAAATGCTGGACTAAGTAATATAAGAAGATTGAGAAATTTTCATTTTTTTACTATTCACCGGGTACTATTCATAGAGGGTCCCACAGTAGGGTCCACATGGGTCCCACAGCGGGGTCCACCCCATGGGTCCCACATGTTGATGCAGCAGTGACACAGTGATGACTTAAGCAAATTACTATGCTTGATATTTTGAATATGTTATTATTCCACTATGCTTATTATTTTTAATATTTTATTAGAATAGTATCCCAAGTTTTTCCTATAAATAGTCATTCCAAAACTCATCTTGAAATCACAAAAAAACCTCATTTCCTTTCTCTTACTCTACCCAAAAATATTCTTAACACCCTTCTAAAGTTCTAAACCTCGAAGATTTAGGCGAAGTTCTGTCCGTAACGCTAGCCTACGAAAACCTTTTAGGTAAGCTCTTTCCCGAGCCTTTCTTTTCAGTTATTTAGTTATTATATATGTATAGATTATTTTACTATGCCGTTATAATGCCAAAAGTTATATATAGATTATTTTACTATGCCGTTATAATGCCAAAAGTTATATATAGATTGTTTTACTATGCCGTTATAATGCCAAATTTATATATAGATTAATTTACTATGCCGTTATAATGCCAAAAGTTATATATAGATTAATTTACTATGCCATTATAATGCCAAAAGTTATATATAGATTATTTTACTATGCCGTTATAATACCAATAATTTATATATAGATTATTTTACTATAATGCCAAAATTTATATATGGATTATGTTACCATGCCATTATAATGCCAAAATTTATATAGATTACTTTACTATGCCATTAAAATGCTAAAATTTATATATGGATTATTTTACCATGCCGTCATATTTTACAAATGCCAAAATTGAAATATAAACTATTTTTTTTATGTATCGTTATAATACTAAACTTATATAGGCTATGGTCACACTTTGGACTATTTGGACTTTTATTATATGACCTTATTCCCTATTATTATGGATTGATACTATGACCTGGACATTTCCGTATGACCATGACCATGACCACGACTTTTAGACCAGGACCAACCCATGGACAAATATAGAATGACCATACGCCTGGACATAAAATAAACAATAAGAAGAAAAGAAAAATAGAATAACAACAATTATAAACTAAAATTACATCATGTAGATTTTATGTAAGTTAATAGTTTGTGTTTTTATCAGGAAGCTAACAATTTCGGTTGTTTTATCAAGACGCAAGGTAAGTAGAATCCTCATCTACAATACAAGTCTTTTATGTGTCTTATGTGCATTTATATGCTTTATATGTTATCCTGCCATGTTCTTATGCATAAGTTATTTTCAAGAATGTTATATTTATTATGCATAAGCACGCTTAATGTTCACAAACAAGTTATTGAAAGCGTTAAAGTAGAGGTGCTGCTTGGGAGACCTAAGTCCCAAATAAGTGAGGCAGATGTACTTCCCTATATATGATGAATGTTTATGAGGGAGAAATTCTCTATTATCATGTTTATGTTCAGGTGGGAATGTGATTCCCTATGTAATGCCGGCAGCAGCATCCTCTAGGGCCCAAAAGAAAGGAAAGTGAAAGAAAGAAAGAAAATACATAGCATGTTGCATGTTTATTCTAATGCATATGAGGTAGTTATTCTGCTTACTGAGCTTTAGCTCATCAGTTAATGTTTTGTATTGTAGGTAAGAGGCCCCAAATATAAATCGTTGATGAGTATACGTGGAGCCAACATGACTGTACATATGGGGCTGACCTGAAGGGAGTGGAGTTCTGCTATGCTATTTTATAAATAAACAAGAAACTTGGTTTTATTATATTTCATTAAAAGTATTTTGTGAACTTTATCATTTACTTAAAGCTTTAAAAGTATTTCATGGACTTTGTAATTTACATAAAGCTTTTCAATTTATCGATTGGATACACTTTCATCTCTACGTTAAGGTGTAGTAACGTCACGGAAATTATTTATAAAAGTATTAAGATTTGTATGTAAGATAAAGTTTTTATTTAGTTGTGAGTATTGTATGGTTTGAGGTTATGAACATTAGTTATGTATTGTTTAATAAAGTTTTTGTAAATTCAGAATTTCAGTATTGTTATATTCAGGTTAAACTTTGTTTTTACACTATATATATATATATATGTATGTTAAGATTGGAGGTCGTAACAAGTAGTGCTTCACATCATGATAAAACTTTTTCAATCTCTGCCCTACAATTTCTGGTGGCACTACATTGGCTGCCAAATAATTCACATAATCGGAAAACCATGGCACCAACTCATCTTCCACTGCAAATAATTGTTCATCTGGGAAACTCTCATTAATCTCCCCTGCAGCAAGTTCTGACCTATCCCCCAACTCAAGTCTTGATAAGTGATCCGCCACCAAATTCTCTGTACCCTTCTTATCCCGAACCTCCATATCAAACTCTTGTAAAAGAAGTACCCAACGAATAAGTCTGGGTTTAGCATCTTTCTTAGCAATAAGATGCCTGATTGCTGAGTGATCAGTATACACAATAACTTTGTTCCCCATCAAATAAGGCCTGAATTTATCGAATACATATACAATGGCAAGAAGCTCTTTCTCAGTGGTGGCATAATTCAATTGAGCACCATTTAGTGTTCTGCTGGCATAATAAATAGTCCGAAATACTTTGTCAATACGCTGCCCCAGAACCTCACCCACTGCAAAATCACTTGCATCGCACATTAACTCAAATGGCTGGTCCCAATCCGGTGAAATTACTATAGGTGCTGACACCAATTTCTGCTTTAGTATCCTGAAAGCTTCAAGACACTTCTCATCGAACTCAAATGGCACCCCATTCATCAACAATGCCGAGAGTGGCTTAGAAATCTTGGAGAAGTCCTTTATAAATCTTCTGTAGAACCCCACATGACCAAGGAAACTTCTCACCCCTTTCACTGAAACTGGAGGTGGCAAATTCTCAATAGTAGCAATCTTAGCCCTATCAACCTCAATACCATTCTTAGACACCTTGTGCCCAAGTACTATGCCTTCATTTACATGAAATGGCATTTTTCCCAATTCAAGACTAAATTCGCCTCTTCACATCTTCTCAGCACAGCCTCCAAATTCCTTAGACAATCATCAAAAGAAGACCCCATAACAGAGAAATCATCCATAAAGATCTCAATGCTTCGTTCCACCATATCAGAGAAAATAGCCATCATACACCGTTGAAAAGTGGCTGGGGCATTGCACAGACCAAACGGCATACGACGGAATGCGAATGTACCATATGGACAGGTGAAAGTCGTCTTTTCTTGATCCTCAGGCGCAATGGCTATTTGATGGTACCCTGAATAGCCATCCAGAAAGCAGTAATATTGGTGTCCAACCAATCTATCTAACATCTGATCAAGGAAAGGCAGTGGAAAGTGATCTTTTCTGGTTGCTTTGTTTAATTTACGATAATCTATACAAATCCTCCAACTAGTTACGGTACGTGTTGGGATAAGTTCGTTATTGTCATTCTTCACCACTGTAATCCCTCCTTTCTTAGGGACTACCTGAACTGGACTTACCCAACTACTATCTGAAATGGGATAGATCACCCCAGCATCTAACCACTTCAAGATCTCCTTCCTTACCACCTCTTTCATTGCTGGATTCAATCGACGTTGTGCTTCAATAGAGGGCTTACTGTCATCTTCCATCAAGATCTTGTGCATAACTGTGGATGGACTTATTCCCTGAATATCTGACAACGTCCATCCAATTGCCAACTTATGGGTTCTCAACACCCGTAACAATTTTTCCATCTCCTCATTAGAAAGAGAAGAAGACACAATGACTGGTAAAGTCTCATTCTCACCCAGAAAAGCATAGCGAAGATGTGCAGGCAATGATTTCAATTCCAACTCTGGAGGTTTCTGAACTGATGGTAATGGTCTTTCAGGTCCTTGGCCCAAATCTTCATATTTTCGATTATAAATTGGCCCTTTAGAATTCATCCACTGTACACACTCTTGGACCTCACTGTCTAATTCAACATCTATATCCCCAATTGTCAAACTCTTCTGAAGTGAATCCTCTGTAAGATTAATTTCTGCTACTGCTTTCTCTACCAGGTCAACTCTGAAACAACTGTCATTTACATTTGCAAACTTTAAGGCCTTAAACACGTTGAATACCACTTCTTCACCCTGGACTCGAAGTGTCAATTCACCTTTTTGAACATCAATTAAAGCCTGCCCAGTAGCTAAAAATGGCCTGCCCAGAATGATAGGTACATCCATATCCTCCTCCATATCCAAAACGATAAAATCAGCAGGAAAAATAAACTTATCCACCTTCACAAGAACATCTTCAATAATTCCCCGTGGATGTTTCACCGATCGATCTGCTAGTTGTAGAGTGACGGTTGTCGGTCTTGCCTCACCCAAACCCAGTCGTCTGAACACAGTTAAGGGCATCAGATTAATATTTACCCCCAGATCACATAAAGCGTGCTTACATTCAAATTTGCCAATTGTACACGATATAGTAAAGCTCCCCGGATCTCTCAACTTTTGGGGCAACTTCCTCTGCAATATCGCACTGCACTCTTCAGTGAGCGCCACCGTCTCATAATCTTCCATCTTCCTTTTCTTTGACAGAATCTCTTTCATAAATTTCACATAGCTAGGCATCTGCTCTAATGCCTCAGCAAAAGGAATATTGATATGCAGCTTTTTAAAAACCTCTAAAAACTTAGAAAACTGTTTATCCAGTGTAAGTTTTTCTAAGCCTCTGAGGATATGGAACTTGAACTGGCTGGTTATCAACAAAGGGAGGACACTTGTTTGAACCCTGGTGGTCTTCAGTAACCCCATTCGCATTTGTTTCTGATTTCTCACCCAACTCTTCATTCTGAACCACTGACTTTTGTACACTGGGCTGCTCCACTTGCTTACCATTCCTCAACGAAATTGCTTGACAATTCTCTTTAGGATTTACCACAGTATTACTAGGAAAATTCCCTTGCGGTCTGTTATTAAGCATGTTGGCCAACTGACCCACTTGTGTCTTAAGGTTTCGAATAGAGGATCTGGTCTCAGTCATGAATTGAGTCTGAGTATTAGTGAGGGTCAACAAGGCTGTTTGCAAGTCATTAGGCTTTTCTGGTTGATCTTGCGGTCTAGGCTGGTGTGACGATAAGGCTTGATTCATAGGCTATTGTGACATGTGTTGTTGGTATGGTCCTTGAAACTGTGACTGTTAGCCCTGATTGTTTCTCCATGAGAAATTTGGGTGATTTCTCCACCCAGGATTGTAAGTGTTGGAGAGTGGGTTTTGATAAGGCCTCTGAAAATTACCAACTGCCTGTACCTGAGCCTGATTAACTGGCATATTACCATACATGTTGGCCGCTGTACACTGTTCATACAAATAAGGCCCTCCACATAATTCACACCCTGCTTGCATCTGTATAGACTGGGCTTGAGCTGAGATCTTGTTTTGTTGCAATTGCTTTGTCAATGAAGCAACCTGAGCAGTTAAAGCAGTGATAGCATCTAATTCATGTACCCCAGCTACTTTTCTCTGTGAAGTGTCTTGTTCGGCAGGCCACTGATAATTGTTCATAGCCATCTCCTCTAACAATTCATATGCCTCATCAGCCCCTTTACTCATGAAAGCACCACCTGCTGTTGCATCTATTATAGTGCGAGTAGTACCGCAAAGCCCATTATAAAAATTGTGGACTAACATCCACTTCTCTATACCGTGATGAGGGCATTTCCTGAGCAGGTCTTTGAATCTTTCCCAAGCATCGTATAATGACTCTCCCTCATTCTGATAGAAGTTATTAATTTCTCCCCTCAACTTAGCAGCTTTTGCAGGAGGAAAGAACTTTGAGAGAAACTTCTGAGCTAGTTCCTCCCATGTATTGATTGAGTTGGCCTGTAGAGAAATAAGCCAACTTTTTGCCCTGTCCCTTAGTGAAAAAGGGAACAATCTCAACCTTAGTGCATCATCGCTTACCCCATTAAACTTAAACGTTGCACATAGCTCAAGAAAGTTCACTATGTGCAAGTTAGGATCCTCATTGGGGAGACCACCAAACTGGACAGAAGTCTGGACCATTTGTATCATCGCCGGCTTAATCTCAAAGTTATTGGCAGTAACAGTCGGCGGCCTAATGCACGAGTGCACTCCTGTGACAGCAGGGAGCACATAATCTCTTAATGCTCGCACATTTTGGTCCTGAGCGATGTGATTTTGACCATCATTATTGTTAACCCCGTCTCTTTGGTTGGCAGCCATTGATGCTTCCAACCTCTTTTTCCTTCTGTTTTGTCTGCAAGATCTTTCGATTTCAGGATTAACAGGCAAAAGATTTGTAGATCCTTCACGTCGCATACAAAAGATTCACCTATTAAAACAAAATGCGACAACTTGGATTAGTTCAAATAATAAAAACAGCCAAATTAGAATAAAAATTAACTATTTTGATATTAATAGAATATCAAGTCCCCCGCAACGGCGCCAAAAACTTGTTGTGATATTTTTACTGCGCAAGTATATGCAATCGAATAAACAAGTAATAGTAGTGGAAATACAGTATCGTTCCGTCAGGGAATTGATCCAATAATTACCAATAGCAAACTTTTATTTCTATTTGACTAATGAAAATTTAATGACAATTATCAATGAACAATAAACCAGGAAAACATAATTTAATTAACGAAATTTAATATAAGCGAAGGATTAGAGCATTCTAATTTCATCAACCTTCAATTCTATTCAATCAATAATACAACTAATATGTTTCTTTGATCTATGATTATAACAGGTTTACTATTGACAATTCTATTATTTCTCAAGATATAAAATATTCAGTTTACCTGTGAATTTTCTACATGTCTGTGATAAATTATACAAATAAACCGCATTAAGAACAAAAACCTAAGTGCTACACAAACCAATTTGATACTTTCGTTCTAAATTGAAATCTATGTCTATTGTCTAAAGCTATTCCAATTCTCACTTTTCAGATATTGAATTAAAACCAATAATCATGCAAAAGATGGCCAATCAATTACAAGCATTAATCATAAGAACAATAGATAACCATAAATTCAAAGATTTATAGAAATTGCATTAAAGATGAATAGAATATCCAGTGACTACATTAAAATACTCTAAATAAGAATTTAGTTCATAATATTAAACTTCATCACACAATATAAAATTCAAAAGCATAAAGAAAAACAAACAAATTAAAAGTGGATTCTTCTCTGTTTCTTTTCCTCTGCCGTCAGAACGCTTCCCCCTTTCTCTCTCTTTCGATCTTCTTTTTATTCTTTTTACAAAAATCCAAAAACCTACGAATTTCCATAAAAATTTCCAAAAATGCCCTTGTGCCAATATATCGCCTATAATGCTGCGATATATCGCCTACTGAATGTACTTGATAAAAACACAACTTCTGATGTCGTTTCTGCTAAGCCGAAATTTGAACTTCCTCAAGCAGCGATATATCGCCCAAGACAGGCGATATATCGCCTGTACCACACCTCCAAATATTAACCAATTTCGACTACTAAAACAGATATTTATCCAAATTCTCGAACAAATCAGAATTATAACGACATACTGTACAAATTCACCAAATGAGAAAAACAACGAAATCAATATGAAAATGTTATAAATAAGCGTATATTTTGTACGCTTATCACTAAGTGTGTTTTTAGTTACATTAAACTTTATTATTAAAAATAATAAATTATGACTTAAATAATTATATTGTAAATAAAAGTTTGTCACTAAATGGTATTTTCTTTTTATGGATATACGTATAAATAATAAATAGAGAAATATAGTAATGTTATATAAATACCTGTAACTCATTATTACTATTATTATTATTATTATTATTGATATTATTATTTTTAATATTATCTATTTAAAGAATAGTGAATGGACCTCTTCTTTATTGTGTATTAAAAGTATTTTAGATATTATTTGAAAAATATATTTATGTTATAATTGATGACCATAACCGATTACTTTTCAGATATTATTGTTATTATTTTTAATATTATATATTTAAATAATGGTGAAAGATCTCTTCTTTATTGCGAATTAAGAGTATGCAAAGAGATGACTATACTTATAACTAAGTAAACATATAAAATTAATGAGTATGATTAAAACTAAAAAAATTTAATAAAAATAGGTTAAAAAAAAAAGAAGAAATTAGATCATGTAGAATTAGTAAATCCTAGAAAGCCACTTTATCTTATAAAAGCTACAAAGTCGCACTATTGGCAGTTAATTTTTTTTTTATCTTTATTTAATGATGTTAATTGAGAAGACATAGTATATATAGGTATAGAAAAAATAATTAATACTCCTTTTCTTATTAGCACTTAAGTGATTTGCTCATCAATTTATTAATTCAATATATATAATAATTTTAATACATTTATTTTTAAAATATCTCTTTATAATATTGTATCAGCTTAATTGTAGAATAACCTAAATATTTCTTCTGTCTAAATTTTCCAATATTATCTTCTAGCTAGTTCAACATATATCATACTACTTAAAATACTTAAATATATATTATTTTCAATTTTAAATTTTAAATTAAATTAGAGATTTAGCAATCCAAATACTGAAATAATAAAAATAAATGATTAATTAAGTATATATTTATGGTATTCTTTATTTTTCTTATTAAATTTTGTATTGTGTTTAATTTTCTATCTTTTTAGAAGAAATGAATGAATATAAAAACAAAAGAAAAAGGAAGGTAAAGCATTCCTTACATTTCTCTTGCCCCTAAAAATAAAATGAAATTCTCACTCTTAAAAAATTTGAAATGACAAATACCATATAATACTTGTTTTTCTCTCTCTTTAGAATGAGAGTCTTTCTCTCTAAAGTCCCCACCAAGTTACGCTCTCTTAAGAAAAATGTTTGTCTCTTAAAGGACTTTCCCATTTTCATCTTTCTCTTTATGAGCATAACATTTTAATTAGCATATAAAAAGGAAAAACGAAAAATAGAGTTGTTGTAAGTGTTAATTTTAAATTTTGTATGAAATATATTATAGCGAAGATATTAATAAAAGACAGATATTCATAATCGCACAACAATAGAAAAACAAAAGATTAGAGCAAAATTTAATTAACAATACTACTTGTTAATTAAGATAGAAGGCCAAAAACAACTTGGTCACTGAGAACATAAATCTATATAGAATTGAAATTATGAAATAGACAAATGTATATACATGTATAGAAAGAAATAGCTATCAAATAATAATAATTATACAAAGATCTAATATAGAATTAACTATCAAATAATGATATGAATATAGATATATAATATAAAATTTACAAATTTAAATGACTTAAAAATATATTACAAATATTAAATATGTAAAATATAAATAATATATTAAATTTGATAAACTAAAAAAAATAATTATTTGGTATTTGAGCAACATTCTGTTAAATCAATCACTCATATAAGAAAAAAAAATGTTGGGATAAATCAAAGTGATCCAATAATACTTTATTTATAGACTTAATGTATAATACCCACAATAGTTTGGGACTATAATTTTTTTTAATTGATAATTAATTATTTCTTTCACTAAATGTTAAATAAAAAATAGAAAGAAAAAAAACCACAAAATAGATAAAAATAGAATATTAGAAGAAGAGGGCAACACATCATCTCCTCAAAACTCTCAATTATATAAATATATATTAAATTTGATAAACTCTAAAAACAAATATAACACTACAAGAAAATATATTTTTTGTGGCGAAAGTATTTTGTCGCATATAAGCCCATTATTTTCCACGAATATCTAAATTCGCCGCAAATAATTGTTTCAAAAATTGATGGGGAATTGTAGGATATTACAGTGAAAAAAAAATATTTCGGCGAATTTTTTGCCACAAATAATGGTATTAAAAGACGCGAAAAACATAAGGCATGCACTGTTTCGCACAAGTAAATAAAAATTTATTTGCGGCAAACAAATTATTTGCGGCGATTATTTTTGCCGTAAAAAAGTTAAACAGATATGAAAACGTGAGTGAAAAGTTTGGTAGGAATTTTTTTGGGGGTATTTTTTTGTTTCATATTTGGGGCGACATTTCGCCACAAATAATGTTTATGGATTTAGGGTTTAAGTGGAATAGCGTCGTTTTGCTAATTTATTATCAGTAACCTTTATTTGCGGCGAAAATTTTCGCCGCAAATAATAGTCACGATTTATTAGCCCAACTTCTTCTTCCTCATTACTGAGCCTCTCTTTCTCTCTCTTCTTGAGTTCTTTTTGCAACCCCTCATCCAATCCTTCCCTCGACCTCAACCCTGTAATGACCATCAAAATACAATTTTAAAACACATGCGGAAATCTAAACTTTTACTTTGAATCATTGTACCGAAAATCCATATAAAAGAAACTTTTAAGAAAAGACTGTGTGCGCACACTTTTAATTCAGAAAATGGAATTACAACTACTCTTCCACAGAGTTATAGCAAAACAAATGTCATAAAAGAAATAACAAGCTCCCAGTTTTTCTTTTCAAAGTGGTGTTCCATCAAAATATTCCACAGGTCAGGCCACATGTACATATTCGCAAGCTGACTCTGGCGCACTTTGCTTTTGCACTTACCTACAACATGAAACAACTTGGTAAGCGAAAACGCTTAGTAAGAATAGACTTACAACACAAGCATACTAAACCCAGTAACAGGTCGACCTATGGTAGATATCGCTACCGATTACTAGGGTATGGGACAAATCCCAACCCTACCATACAATTTTGCAAGTACTAAACATAACAGAATATCAACACTTTAGTTGCACTCAACAACCAATTTGTTGCATAACATAAATAACCTACACTCAGAACATTCCCAGAACTTACAATATATCACTCATATCGTAATATCCTGCACTTAGAAGATTCTTAGAATATTCAAGATATATAACACATATCATAACTAATCAATAGATTAATAGGAAGGGATCCGGGCCTTAACCCGGTTCCAACATTAAAGTCCTGGCTCCAACCCAGACTATATACTTTTATCATGTCCTGGCTTCAACCCGGACTGTATTACCATTGTCCTGGCTCCAACCCGAACTATATATTTTTTATCACGTCCTGTCTCCAACCCAGACCATATTACCATTGTCCTGGCTCCAACCCGAACTATATTTTTACCATGTTCTGGCTCCGATCCGTACTTTAGCTTACCATGTGCTGGCTCCAACCCGGACTATATTACGCTAAGGTTCTGGCTCCAACCCGAACCTACTTGCCATTTAGCCGCATAATGCAAAAGCATTGCAAGAGTAGATATTAAGCATACCATGGTCTTAATGACTTAAACAAAACTAGTGTAATCTACTAATACAAGCACATACTAGTATATTCATGTTGTAGCCAGGAAAGAGAAAGGCTAACTTACTTGGATTCCTTAATTCCCAGCTAGATCTTTAACACCGCTATTCGTTTTCCCTTTTGTGGTTACTGTAATTAATACAGTGTACTCATATTAAACTATGACATATTCTTATAGCTAATATTCTACGATAGCTACATGAAATAAATTCTTAGAGACTCTATACTATAGCCTCTTTGTGTATAAGGCCGGATTTTGTTTTAGTCTTTACGGTATCGTAAGAAAATTAGCCTCACCGCAACGCGCTTTCCATGCTGTGCATTTTAATATTCTTTAAATAAAGAACTCTTTTATCATATAGTATTTTGGTTTTTAGGAAAAAGGAGTTCTAGTAAACTCATATCTTTAGAAAAATACCAACTTTTCGCTCTCTTACGAAAGTTTTTCCATTTTCTATCGTTTACCGAAATACCGCTCTCCGACCCTTTAACTTACAATATCTGACAACGTTACTCCTTTCTCTTAAAGGTTCTACAAAACTCAAACTCTCATTTTTACAATTTTTATCCATAATCAAGGATCTCATTTTATGTTATTTTTTAAAAGAAGGGAAATTGGACCCTTAACTTATAAAATGGTAAAAATTAACTTTAATTAACTTAAACTGATTTGGGGAGTGGTTAAATATCAAAATCCTTAGTTACCTTTGCAAGGAACTATTTCTTCTCATTTCTAAAACTTTACTTCCACTATTTAAATTTAAAGTAGTAAAGTCACACTTTTGAATTTTTGGCAAAAAACCTAAATTATCGTTCACGTATTATGTGTCATAAGGACATGAACTAGGTAAAATCCTCACGTCAAAACTTGTTTTAGGTCAAGAGAACTAACCTCCCAAAAATCACTTTTCGTTAAGGTTCGAAATTGCAACTTTTTCGATTTTTTTGGAGGGCAAACTTAGAAAAATAATTTCTAATCGTGACACAGTTTTCTCTACAATCTTACGGGGTCCTTATAAATATCTTAAATAATCCCCTTTAAAATTTCATAATTTTTGGGATGGCAGAACCCATTCAAATATTTAAAGTAATCTGGGCAGTGCCTGCTGCCCAGAAGTTTTTCCCATATTATAAGGTAACTTTGAAAATTTATTTCTCTTACACCGTAGCCCAGTTATTTCTGAAATTTTACAGGAATCTTTATACATGTCTAAATTAGTTTTCTGAAAACTTTCATAATTTTTGGAGTAATAAAACTCATTCAAATATTTGAAGCAATATGGGCAGTGCTTGCTGCCCAGAAGTTTTGTTTCCAGATTTTAGGGCAAATTTCAAAAATTTGTTTCTCTTAAACCATATCACATTTTCCTCTACAATTTTACAGTGACCCTTATACAAGTATATATTAAAATCCCACCAATTTTCATAGCTTTTAGAAGGAAAACCCGTTCAAAAGTCAAAACAATCTGGACAGCATGCACTACCCAGAAATTTTTCCAGATTTACATCAATATGCCAAAAAGTTCATAACTTGGGTTTAAAAATACATTTTTACAATTTTCCAAAGTGTTACCCAAAAAAGATTTGCCTGATGACGTGCAGAATTAACAAGCACGTGGGGTACATGTGACCGTTTAGTTGAGTACAATTTGTTCGACCATCGACCAGAAGAGAGTTCACTCAGCAAACGACATATTTCATGAGCGACCAGTCTGGTCGCAATATTTCAGATATTTCCTATAGATTTGTAATCTCACATTTATGTAATAATTTTGATGTCCATTATTATTTATATACGCTTATATTAAATCTAATTAAGGCTCATCGGCCCATGTAGAACTCCTTGAGTCTATAAATAAGATTCAAAGGGCTCAAGAGAGGGGATTTTTTACATTTTGGACTTTTGAACTTTAGAATTCTGAGAGAGAATTATAGTGTTTTTATCCACAAAAATTGTATTCAACCTGAAGCTGGTGAAACTCGTGAACCTTAGTTCATTGATCACAGTTTTTGGGATTCTACATCAATAAGAACACTAAGTGGACGTAGGCTATTACCATCACCGGGGCTGAACTAGTATAAATCGTTGGTGTCATTTATATTTTTGATCTTGATTTCACCTCGTTTTTATCGTTTTACTTGACTCCGTGTCGTTGACCAAATCGATGGTCAACATTTTGGTGCTTTCATTGAGAGACTGAAATCAAGACCTCCAAGAAGATCGAATAGAGAAAACAGCTAGAAAGACTAGACAAACCTCTGATGCTGCACCAACCCAGCCTCCTCCACAAAATGTGGCTGAAGATGTAATGCCCCGAATTCTCCGATGTGGTTTAGTGGCGGTTTAGTTGACCGGGAGGGCCGTAATTGTTTAATTACACCATTAAATGAATACATGCATGTTTATGTGAATTATATTATGATATGATGTTATATGCATGCATGTGGGTCCACATTTGATATATTATGTTGTTTTGATAATTTGGCCCATTAAGGGTAAATTTGTGTATTTGGGTGCATGATGTGATTTGTGAATGAGATTCCATCATTATGGAGATATATTCGAGCTATTCGGCATGAGACGGTCATATTTAGTGGATTAGCGGTTTTGTCATAACGGGGTCAATTTTGGGGTAATAGAAATGTTTATTTGATGATAAATTGAGAATATTTGAGATCATGGTGAAATTTTGGAAGTTTTGACTATAATGTCCCCGGGGGTGTTTTCGGGACCCCGAGCATTAGGTTTTATTTGAGGTTACTTAAGCTTTAAGTAGCTTTCAGATAGAACGTACGATTAGAAAACCTCTTGTTCTCCTTCGTTAGTTCATTTTTGCCACCCGAAGCATATTTGGAGAAATCTTGAGTTCTAGGAGTCGGAATCAGGTGAGGATCGAGGCATAGTGATCCTAGGAAAGATTAGAAGCTTCTTGACTGAAGGATTTGACATAAAACAACCTAATCGAAGGTAATCTAAGTTTAAAGTTTTG
Source organism: Humulus lupulus (assembly GCF_963169125.1). NCBI lineage: Eukaryota > Viridiplantae > Streptophyta > Magnoliopsida > Rosales > Cannabaceae > Humulus > Humulus lupulus. Next base: position 55,754,814 of record NC_084796.1, on the reverse strand, counting down.
AGTTTTTAGAGTTTCTAAGCTTTGAATTGGACTTTGTGAATTGTTGAGTTTTCGATTCGTTTGAACCTTGGGTTTTGAGGGTTTTGGTGCATTGGGAAGCTTGGGAATCTTGTTTTGATGATTGGGGAATGTTTAGGTATGTTTTTGGAGGCTTTGGAGTGTTAAAAACACGTTTGGGAATGGCCCAGAGTTGGGGGCCGCGGCCCTGTTCTTGGGGTGCCGCGGCCCTGTCTTGAAGAAGCAGGTGGGGGAAGGTGTACTTGCTGAGCGCCGCGGCCCTTGCTTCAGGGAACTCTGGGGGCCATGGCCCAAGGTGCTAGGGCCGTAACCCTTGCCCAGTTTTCGCCCTGTTTGCTCGTTTTGACCCCGGGAACCTAGTTTTAGGCCTCGGGAGTGTCCCTACTACTTGGATTAGTTTGGATTGATCTCTCGGAGGCTAGATATTGGTTTGAGAACCTTTGATTATCATGTTATTGATGGTATCCTATAATGTGTTATGATTAGGTAACCACTAAAGGACTAAAAGCTAAACCGTTCTCAAGGGTCGTTCTTTTGTTCATTCTAGCTCGAATCAGAGGTAAGAAAACTGCACCCCAAATGTGACATGCATGGTTATTCATGAGGTATGTTGGTTGTATAAATGTGGACATGAATTGATTGTGGAATACTTAGTAAATGTTGCTCACTTGTGCATGGTACTGACTCATTAGTCAGATTTGGCAAAGGTGCTAGTATCAACTGTGAAGCTGTGACTCATTAGTCAGGTTCGGCAGTGGTACTGGGCACTGGTCACACTACGCCGACTCATTAGTCAGGACGGCCTTAGCGTGTTCAACGCAAGCCAATAAAGATTAGATCTAATCGACTTTCTGCATTGGATGACTCAAAGAGCATTAATGCCGGACCGACCTCAAGTTCGATGAATATTATAAGTGCTTGTGAGACTTACCCATCAGTCTCTCATTTGTTGAAGGCTAGTGGCTTACCCAGCAGCCACTCTTCCATATGAATTAGTGACCTGCTTGTCAGTCACTCAGTATGGTTTACCAGAACCTCAAAGTGATGTTCACTCATCTGTTTGAAAGCTATGAGCTCTGTGTGATTATAATGATAATCATTTGATGATGTTTACATATAATGTTATGTTTTCTTACTGGGCTTTGGCTCATGGGTGCTATGTGGTGCAGGTAAAGGAAAGGAGAAGCTCACCCAGACTTGAGTGGAGAGCTTAGGTGGTGATGTGTACATATGCGGCCGCTTGACCACCATGGCCAAGGAGTTCTCAGAGGAACTAGGGGGTTTATCCTATTTTTTCCGCTTAGGTCGGCGAGGTTTGAAATTTTGGAACAATAATGACCTTTTTGAGTTGTAAATAACTTGTAAGTGTTCTTGTGGGCCCATGAACAGTTTTATGTATCAATAAAACATATCCTTTCCTTTTTACTGGTTTTCACCTTAACCTGTTAATAACACTTAGATCACGTTTTTAACCAAAGGACTCAGGAAATGTGTCAAATTTCGGGTTCACCGTTCACCGTAACTGTTATGGGGTAACCAGGGCGTTACAGAAGATGAGCCACAAGTGGATTTGGAGGAGGAGGAAATGGATTCTGAGACCTTGAGGTCAACTCTAATTGTGTTGCAGGAGGAGTTAGCCAATCTGAGGGCTAATCAAGAAAATGTGGCTGAAACGATGGCGTTGCAGCAGAGAGAGATTGATAGGCAACACCAAGAATTGAATGAACGGCAGGGCGACATGGACCACCGATAGAGGGACACCACTGCCGCTCTGGAGGCAGCTATTCAGTTGGCCCGAGGACAGCCTGGACCAGCTTCCTGAATGGATCAGCCACCTGATACGCCACTGCAGCAAGGTCCACATTCAGATCATCCTCAACATCACCACACTCTGCCTCAACCGGAAAACCCTTAGAGGCCAGAGCAACCCCCTGCTGCTCAATAGGATAGGCTGTTTCAGGATCCTGAGTAGCAGCCACCTTCTCGTTCTGGTCGAGATAATCCCCAGCAACGAAGGCAGAATAGGACCAGACAGCCTCCCCGAAGTCCTAGACGCCAAACTGCTGAGGAGCCAAAGCCACCGAGCAGGGGACAACGTCCTTCTGCGAGCATAAGTTAGGTTGATTCAAGCTCTGCGGTCGGGAGTCCCCCACGACATAATAATGCCCGGAGACCTATCGACCAATACAAGCCTCCACCTGTCGATTGGGACATGCCAGCAAAAGGAGGAAACAGTGCGAACAGCAGGTCGCACCGTAGTCGATCACACTTTAGGGATGACCATGACTATAATGAGGCGGATTCTGGCAGAGGAAATGCTGGTCGGTGACAAGGAGAGAGGGCTGGAGAATAGAACCCCCACCAAGAGAGAACCAGCTGACGAGCCAGAATGCTGGGGCGCAGCCTAGACAACCCAACGTCTTTGATCGAATGGGCACGAGCAAACAAAGGCGTAGGGATGAGGATTTGAGGGATGTTCTTAATGACAGAAGAGAGAGACACGACAAGTGTGCACCTCCAGCACCAGTCGCTCCAATAGTGCCAGACGCCGTGCAGGCCCAGCTCGATGCTTTAAACCAGGTCGTCCAGCAACTAGTGGAGAGCCGGACATCCTACATTGAATACGACTGGAGAAGAGGCACTCCGTTTGTACAAAGAATAGCAATGGCTGAGACCCCAAGCAAATTTAAGATGGCAATCTTGCCGAACTTCACTGGATTAGAAGACCCTGTATCTCATGTGAATAAATTCGAGATACAAATGGATATCCAAAAGGTGTCAGACGATGCTCGGTGCAGAATCTTTCTGGCCACCTTGTCCGATACTGCGCAGGAGTGGTTTTTCAAATTCCCTCCGGCTAGCATAGTATCTTGGAAAATGTTCATGAAGGAGTTTTACGGACAGTTTTATGCTGGTCGAGTACATCCAACCGAGGCCAACCAACTGGTCAAGATATGCCAGAAGGAGGGAGAAACCTTGAAGGGGTATGTCCAATGTTTTATGTGAGCCGCTGTTGGGCCTAAGACAGTTGGTGACGAAGGAAAGATGATGGCTCTTACTGCTGGAGTACGGCGCCATTCATCCCTCTGGAATAGTTTGTAGAAGAATGGAGTAAAGAGCACCCAAGAATTTCTGGACCAAGCAGACATGTACATCAAGCTCGAGGAGGCCATTGCCAACGAAGGAAAGTTGCCACAAACGACAAGGGTCTGAAAGAATATCCCACCAAAGATGCCAATGGGTCTGAGAAACCCAATGGCAACAACAAAAGTAATGGGAAAATGGAGGTAAAAGGGCAAACCACGAACCCTCAACATATGAAAACAAGCGCCCTAAAAGTAACAGATATGAGCCGAGGTTCACCAATTACACGACCCTAGTCGACAGCAGAGCAGAAGTGTATCAGGCCAATCACACAATTGTTCCCTTCAGGCGACCAACCCAATCAGGAAAGATATCTCCAAGAGAGATACAACCAAGTTTTGTCTTTCTCATAACGACTATGGTCATGACACCAATGAATGCAACCAGCTCAAGGATGAGATTGAGTTATGTGCGAGCGGTTGGAGGGTCTCAATGAGAGGCTCAAGGAGGCAACGAGCAGGCACCTGTACGCCAACGCTCGCCCCCTTTATAGCCAGCTCCAGTTGTTGGTACATTGCTGACCATTTGTGGTGGCCCACACCTGGCAGAAGATAGTGGGAAGGCAAGGGAGAGGTACGCCTGAACCTTACGCCACGACCAGGACATTGAAATGTTGAACGTAGAGGAACGAACTCCCAAAAGAGATTGAACAGAGGAAGAACCGATAACTTTCTCTGAGCTTGACGCTCAGCATGTTCGATTTCCCCATTTGGATCCACTGGTCGTGGATGTCCAGATCGCTAATATGATGGTCGAGCGAGTATTGGTGGATACATGAAGCTTAGTCAACATCTTGTACAAATCTTCACTGGAGAGGATGAAGTTGTCAGTGTAAGATTTGGAGCCATGCAACCAAACCATTTATGGTTTTTTCGGCGAAGGGCTTGCTCCAACTGGGTCGATCAGGCTTCCAATCACAGCAGGAACTGCACCTGTGAACAAGACATTACTCACTACTTTTATAGTACTTGATTGTCTTTCTGCATATAATTTTTTGATTGGAAGGCCTATCCTAGTCAACCTACGAGCTGTGACCTTGATCTGGCACCTGGCCATAAAGTTTCCAACCGACGCAGGGGTAGGATGCGTATTGGGAAACCAACGAGAAGCGCGGGAATGTTATAATTCCTAGATCACCAAAGCAAAAAGGGGCGGATCGGGGGAAAAAGTAAAAAAAAAAGGTTGCTGTTGGCGAATGTAGTACAAGCCCAATCAGGTAAACAGGTCACCAAATAGGGTGTTGCCCAAAGTGAGGATAGAGACTTGGATCCTTGCTTTAGGGATTTTGAAGAGAATGTAGGACCCGTGGAGGACCTCGAGGAGGTCCAACTTGAAGAGGCAAATCCGACCAGGGTTGTGAAACTAGGTAAAAACTTAGAGACAACAACAAAGAAGAAATTGGTGGAATTTTTGAAAGAGAACCAGGAGGTGTTTTCCTGGTCGCATAAAGATATGGTTGGGATTGACCCAGTAGTTATCAGTCATGTCTTAAATATAGACAAGAATTTTCCACCAATGCAACAAAAAAGAAGGCTTCCCGATAAAGACAGATCAAAGGCGCTAAAGGATGATGTAAGCTAAAGGAGAACAGATTCATCAGGGTAGCGTTTTATCCATCTTGGGTCTCTAATCTCGTACTGGTTCCCAAGCCGAATGGCAAGTGGAGGACGTGCGTGGATTTCACAGACCTTAATAAAGCCTGCTCGAAGGATTGTTTCCCACTCCCAAGGATTGACCAACTGGTCGATGCTACATCAGAAAATGAAATTCTATCATTTATGGACGCATACTCTGGGTACAATCAGATTAGTATACATCCACCTGATGAGGATTACACTAGCCTTCGAATAGATACAAGTCTTTACTATTACAAAGTAATGCCTTTCGATTTGAAAAATGCTGGTGCGACTTACCAGTGACTAGTCAACCATATGTTCAAAGAGCTGATCAGCGTTAACATGGAGGTACATGTTGATGACATGCTAGTCAAGTCGAAGAGGGCAGAAGAGCACATCAGGGACCTGCAAGAATGCTTCAACATCTTGAACAAATATCAGATGAAGCTAAATCCCCTCAAATGTTCATTCGGTGTTGGATCAGGAATTTTTTTGGGATTCATAGTAAACTCGCGAGGTATCGAAGCTAATCCCGAAATGATCAAGGGCCTAATCGAGATGAAGTCGCCTGCCAAAATTAAAGATGTCCAAAGCCTAACCGGAAGGATTACCACTTTGAGTAGATTCATTTCTAAATCAATGGACAAGTGCGTTCCATTTTTTAATCTACTCAGGGGCAATAAGAAGTTTGAGTGGAAAAAAGAGTACAAGCAGGCTTTCCAGGCGCTAAAGTCTCATTGTCACAACCACTGATCTTATCCAAATCGGTCGAAAAAGAAACTTTGTTCATCTACTTGGCAGTCACAGAATATGCTGCTAGCGCAGTTTTGATCAGAGAAGAGGACCATGTCCAAAAAACTGTGATTATATAAGCAAGAGGCTGGTAGGAGTAGAGTTGCAGTATCCGCCCATCGAGAAATTAGCCTATTGTTTGATTCTGGCCTCCAGAAAACTACGACCGTACTTTCAAGCTCACCCCATCGTGGTACTTACCGACTAGCCATTACGGCAAGTCTTGCAGAAACTAGAAGCCGCTGGTCAATTATTAAAGTGGGCAGTCGAACTTGGGCAATTTGATATCTCCTATTCTCCACGAGCAGCTGTGAAGGGATAGGTTCTAGCAGACATTGTCACGGAATTCACTGGAATCCAGGATACCGAGCCGATAGATGAGCCTGAACTCCAAAGTCCAACTCCTGCATGGAAATTTTTCGTAGATGGCTCTTCCAACGAGCATAATTCTGGAGCAGGAGTGATCTTGATTACCCCAGAAGGACATCGATTCCATTGTGCAATCAGATTCGAATTTACAATGTCCAATAACGAAGCCGAATACGAAGCTCTGCTCGTAGGATTAAGATTAGCCAAGGACATGGATATAAAGTCGCTTGAGATCTACAGAGACTACCAGCTGGTGGTTAATCAAATTATTGGAGAGTACCAAGCCCGAGGTCTCAAGATGGTTGCTTATTTGAACAAAGCGTTGGACTTATTGGCACCATTTGAAAAGTATAACATCCAGTAAATACCTTGCAGTCATAACTCAAATGTTGATGGTTTGGCCAAGCTAGCAAGTACAAAGGAAGCTGACACCTTAAACATAGTACCAGTTGAACATTTTTCAGTATCAAGCATTCAAGCAGAAGAGTCTTCAATGGTGATCCAAGCGGCAGACACCTAGATGACGCCCTTCATTAGATACCTTGAGCAAGGAGTATTACCAGCAGAAAGAAACAAAGCAAGGACCTTCCAAAGACAGTCGGCTTGATTCATTCTGGTCGACGGAGTTTTATATAGAAGAGGGTACTCGATGCCACTATTGAGGTGTGTTTCTAAGGAAAATGCCAAGGAATCAATGCAAGAAGGCCAAGGTTTCTGCAGAGATCACACTGGAGGGCAAAGTTTGTCGAAGAAGATCCTAAGGTAAGGATACTTCTGGCTTAGCATGAATGAAGACTCCATGGATTTTTTGCGGAAATGTGACAAGTGCCAAAGGTTCTCTAAAATACCTCGAGCAACCCCAAATGAGCTCAAACAAATGTAAAGCCCATGGGTGTTCGCAGTATGGGGGATTGATCTGATCAGATCTTTGCCCACAGGAAAAGGGAATGTCAAGTATGCAGTAGTTGTTGTTGACTACTTTACGAAGTGGGCCAAAGTTGAGCCACTTGCGACTATAACGACCAAGAAGGTTTTGGACTTTGTGGTAAAGAACATCATGTGTCGATATGGGTTACCAAGAAAATTTTTCTTAGATAACGGCACACAATTCGACTATGATCTTTTCACCGATTTCTGCGAAAGACACGGGATTATTAAGAGTTTTTCATCGATAGCTCATCCGCAAGCGAACGGACAGGTTGAAGCTATCAACAAGACTCTAAAGGACACCTTGAAGAATAAAATGGGGCATGGCCAGAACAACTACCAGAAGTCCTTTGGTCGTATAGAACGTCCCATCGAATAGCGACAGGTCATACTCCATTTTCCTTAGCTTATAAATACGAAGCCATGTTGCCTATTGAGTTGGACCCACCATCGCATAGAAGGTTGGCATACGATCAAAATACTAACGATCAATTAATAATGGAGTCTTTGGATTTGGTCGACGAAAGACGTGAGCAAGCTCAACTTCGAGTGGCAGCTTATCAGTAATAGGTGGCTCGATATTTTAATTCTAAAGTACGAGAGAGAAAGTTTAACGTGGGAGATTTAGTACTTAGACGAGTCTTTCTTAACACACGTGATCAAGTTGCCGGAGTACTTGGACCTAACTGGGAGGGTCCGTATCAAATTGAAGAAGTCCTACAACCAGGCACATATAAACTTGCTCGCTTGAATGGAGATCTCATTCCTCGCTATTGAAATGGAGAACACCTGCACAAGTATTATCAATAAACAGTTCTTTTTAAAGAACTGGCTTGTATTAATTTCACTTTTTACAAGTTTATGAATAAGGGCTGTTCATTATATGACTGGTCGCTTACAAGTGTAAGATCAATTTTTTGATCACTCGTACATACACGATTTTGTCCATTTATTACGATAAATAAAAGGAACTGTGCGCAGCCAATTATTCTTGCCAATTATTGTATTTATTACAAGTATTTGCTCACTACGAGTGTTGTTTTGCTATATTATAATTTTTTTTACGAGTATTTAGTACGAGCAGTAATGTTCGAACAGGTCTTGGTCATGGCATGTGACCGAGGACCTTAAGCTCCTCAATCACTTGGGGGGCATATGAGGTACTAAGCAAGCAAAGCTTATCAACAGGCATATGTAAACACACGAGCAAAATAAAGGAAAGCATACTACGACACTTAGAGTATTTTTCAAAAATTTTGGATTTTGTAAAATTAAAACAAAGTGCTATGCTAAGTTCGGTCAAGCGAGCAGATGTTATAATAAATAGCACATATTATAATGTCAAAATGAAATGTTTTACACCGCGAGCAGTTACTGCTCGGATGTAAGTTGTAATTAAAAGAAAGCCGCCTTACGCAGCAAAAAAAAAGTCTTGACATCACGAACCGCAGTTCGTGTGTCCCAGTTACAAATAAAAATAAATAAATAAAACTATGGAGCGGCAGGAGCAGCTAGAAGATCTTGTTGAGGTTGCTGGTCGATAGTAGTCCCAGCATCCTCTTCGGTGCCTTCAATGCCCGTAGCCAAAGAGATCTCAGGAGATTCCTGAGCTTTCTCCTCTTCCTCCAGGCGAGCAGCACACTTGGCCAGTTCAGCTTGCTTCATATGCTCTAGAAGGTAGTCAAAGTTAGCCCCCGGGTTGCTCTTCCAAAACATATAGAAGCATTTGAAGGTCGCTCCCTTATATTTCTCTAGGTTGCGGGCATTGGCTTCCTCGAGCCGGTTAGCACGCTCCTCCTACTCGGCAGTTTCTTTCCTGCTAATCACCAAGTCGTCCTAGAGTTTGGAGGCCTCCTTAAAATTCAGCACCAAAGCCTCCTTATACTTCTCCTTGGCCTCGGTGATTTTAACCAATGCCACTTGGTGCTTCCTCACCTCCTCACCCAGTTTAGCATCTTTCTCCTCAACTGCTTTCAGTCACTCGACATATTTCTCCTCAATAGCTTTCAGCTGCTCGGTGTATCTGGCCTCGACAGCCTTGACCTCCTCGGAAAATTTAGCCTTGAACTCCTTAGCTTGGTGATATCCATGCCCCAGAGTGAGGATACCATGCAAACAGAAAAAGAACAGTTAGTCAATCAGAGGCAATGAAAGAAAATGTTGTTTAATTAGAGATAGAAGGAAAACTTACGCTGAGAACTTCAGATAGTCTGCGACTGATGATTTGGCTGTGTGGTAGTGGAGGGAGGTGTGAGAAGGCCTCCTAGCTACGACAATGCCGTGAAAGCCTTTGTATCTTCTCCTGAGTGGCGTTGGCAGCACTCAACATGTCATTTGTTGAAGCTTGCCTGGCCTGCTCAGAAGGAAGGCTATTACGAGGAAGGGGAGGAGGCGTCGTATTCTTAGAAGGAGCGGGCGCAGTAGGAGGTGCTGGAGGATCCTCTATTCGAGTCTTCTTCCTCGCAGGATCATTGCTTCCCTCCCAAGGATGCCTTGTGCTTGCTCTCCTTCTGCTCGGGGGAGCATCATCCTCAGCATGATCGAAGGCTTCTCTGGAAGGCATGACTGCAGGATGGAAGCAAACGATCAGCCAATATAATTTGAGTTATTAAAAAAAGACAAGGAAATAAAGAGAAAGGAAATTCTAAGTGATATACCCGAGCAATTATTATTGGTCGATACATTATTTATAGAACTATTGCTATTGCTACACTCACTCTCTGCCTCGAAGAAGTCTGAACCTAAATTATTGATTGTAAATCTAAAGTTGCCATCCCTGTCAAATAAATGACAGGGAATGGGCAAGTTATCTAAAAGTGAGAAGTCAGTACCTTTCTCGTAGGAAGATTCGAGTACAGGATCGGTGTACTCTGGGAGTTTTTGCTTGCCCTTCCTATGTTGGGCAGGGGCATTAGTAGCCTGAGGGTTGCTGGAGGGTTCCCTGATGGTCAATCTTGTTACCCGCCATCTTGGGGGTTATGACACATCCTGTTGCTGCTCTGGGACTCCCTCTCCAGTAGCACTCTATTGGATTAGCTTATACAGGATCTTTATTTATTTTCATGTATATCTAATATTAAACAAATTAATACGAGATAGTTTATGTAACGCCCTGGTTACCCCAGAATAGTTACGGTGAACCGGAAATTTGACCCGCTACCCGAGTCCTTTGGTTAAAAACATGATCTAAGTGTCATTAACAGGTTAAGGTATAAAACCAGTAAAAAGGAAAGGGCACTTTTCATTAAGTAAACACACTGCTCATGAGCCTTTTTAAAACGTTTACAAGTAGTTCATGTTACAAAAGAGTTGCTATAGTTCATATATACAATCCCCGCCGGCCTAAGCGGCAAAAATAGGGTAAACCCCTAGTCCCTCTGAGAACTCCTTGACCGTGGCGGTCAAGCGGCCTTATATGTACATTACATCGCCCAAGCTCTCCACTCAAGGCTGGCCAAGCTTTTCCTTTCCTTTACCTGCACCACATAGCACCCATGAGCCGAGGCCCAGCAAGAAAACACAATATAGCATGATATAATATCAACAATTATCATAGTTATTCCCTTAGGACTATTAGTCCAACAAATAGGTGACAATAGCCAAAAGTCACAATAATGAGCATCACTCCCTCTAGCCATGTGACGATAGGGTCACCAGGGCTTAATCGATAAGTGTTTCATTTATAAGTTTGTTTAGGACAGGTACAAGGTGACTAGTCACCAACATAACCTTCCTCACGACTCTAGAGTCGAAACTATAGACAACGTCCCTTAGCCTTGTGACAAACGGTCACCGGGGTCATATACCTTGGCTATAATCATCTGGTCGTAGACCAGGCAAGCGCTTATAAGTTCCTCGACCCTAGGGTCGGTCTAGCATTAATGCCATAGAGCCATTCAATGCATGATTCTCGGCTTTAGAGTCGGTCCCTGACTAGTCAGTGTCTTAAGCAGATAATCAGCGTTCAATAGCATTTAATATGCAATCCATGTCCACATATATCAACCAGCATGCCTCAAATATCAAACCACGCATGCCATATTTCTATACAGGGTGCAACTGTATTCATACACTGTTTTCTTACCTCTGGTTCGAGTGAGGATTATAATATGAACGACCCCTGAGAACGATCAACCTTTAAAAACCTTGACGGTCACCTGGTCATAACCAAATATAGGATTTATCAATAAAAATGATAACTAAGGATTCCCAAACCAAATCCCAGCCCCCGAGACCTCAAATACTACCCAACCGGGTACTAGGTTCAACCCCGAGGCCTATGGTTTGAATCCCTAAGCTAAAAACCTTATTTTAGCAAAATTGGCTCTAAGGGCCGCGGCCCCCTCTGCTGCGCCGCGACGCGCCCCCCTGACAGAGAAGCTCCCCATCTGCCAGGCGCCAAGGGCCGCGGCGCTCCCCTGCTGCGCCGCGGCGCTCAGCCCAGAATGGCTAAGTCGGCCACACGAACCAGTTTTCTCCCTGTGCGTTTTTCCTCTCAAACCAGTCCCTCAAACCATCTTAAAACCCCTTCCAAACATATAATTGAACCCCCAAACAACACCCTTAGCTTACTCACATCAAACCCCAATCAAACTAACACTAAAAACCCCCTTTGATTCACACTTTCCACACCAAAACTCATGACTTAAAAGCTAAAACGAAAACAGAGCATATGTAAAAACCAGTGGCTAAAAGCTTACCTTAAGCTCAAGTTATGGTGCTCTTCAACAATGGAACACTCTCCCAAGGTATCAAGACTTAGCTTCCAAGCTCAAATCCTCAACAAGCTCACAAAATCTCACAAGGAAGATAAAGGAGAAGAAGGTACGGGAAGAGAAGGAAATTACCTCTGTTTTACTCTGTTAATCTACAGCCTTCCAAGCTTAACATATATCCTCCTTAAAAAGACCAAAATGCCCCTCATGTCATCTTAAGTCTCCAAAGCCACCCCAAGGGAAAAATTGGTACATTCCGCTAAACCCGTTAATTATAATTAACACTTCCCAATTCCCGCTAATCTCAATATCCTCAAACACCAATATTTCATAACCCGTTACCCTAAAATCCCCGGTAACGCTATAACCTTTAATATCACCCCGAGACTCACCCCGAGCCCCGAGCTCAAACCTGTTATGACCAAACCGACAAATCATGTTTAAGGATCGTCTCATGTCGAAATTCTCGAACCAATCCACATTATAATGTGGTCTCACAATATATCATTAACATACAACAAATATTCAATTATACCCTCAACGGGCCAAATTACCATAATACCCCTGTAAACAAATGTGGACTCACAAACATGCATTTAACATCATATGATAATATAATTCTCATAAACATGCATAAACACACTTAATGGCATAATTAAACAGTTATGGTCCTCCCGGCCTACTAATCCAGCCATTAACCATAATTGGGAAATCCGGGGCATTACAGTCTAAAACATGTTTCTAAAATTGAATTCAAATAGAAATAAAGAATAGAATACTTATAGTATACGCAGCGGAATTAAGAGTCCTTCCTTCAGTTTCTCTAACTCTTGTATCCTTTCTGTCGCAGAGTATTACCAAGAAACTGAACCGATCTTCTATTTTCTTCACAATCTTCCAATGTATCCTTAGAACCACCTAGACTAGTGTGGGCAATTCTCAACACATGAGATAGATATAGAGAGAAGAAGAGAAAATAACAAAGTGGCTTAGAAAAGGACTTGTGTTTAGAGAGAATCTAAAACTATCAGAAAATCTTACTTGTGACTTGTCAAACTTCAGTTTTGACTTCTCTCTAAGCACTCCTTTTATAGACTCAATTAAGCCATTTAATTTAATTAAAAAATCAATAAAATAATAGCCATTTTGAAGCCCTAGGTCGAATCTATCATGGGCTATAGGCCCGTGAAATTTCCCATTTGATTATAAGCCCATTGGACTTAAAATCAAGGCATGTATTATTTTCTATTGATTTAATTAATTAAATAATTATTTAATTCCTTTATCAAATTAATTATTTATAATTTGAACCTTGATTTAAACTTATTTATTAATTTAGATACCAATTTATCTTAATTAATAAATCTGCCATAATTTCTCTTTTCTTCTCAAAATTACACAACTCTGTGAAACTATCCAAAATTGACCTGGTCAACTTTGATAATTCTAATTGATGATTAAATCAATTAATTGAGACTATCTAGATGATTTTATCCAAGGTACAATGGGGACCATGGGTCTATGAAATCAAGCTCCAATAAGTTATCATAAATCTAACAAATAAATTTACTAACTTATTAATTCCTCGTGACTCCACTATAGACTTGGAATTGCACTCTTGAATTCATAAAACGCTCTATAACAAATATAGATACGCTATTAATTATCCATTGTTACAACCACAATTGTCACTCAATCCTCTATAGACGGTCTACAATGAGATAGGACTAAAATACCGTTTTACCCCTCATTGTATTTTATCCTTAAAACACTTAGTTCCTTGTAAATGATATTTCAGTAAACTAATTTAATTACTGAAATGAGATCTCTATCATTTAACACCTTAAACCAAACTAAAAGGAAACCATCGTTTCACTTTTTCATCAGAAGCTATAGATGTTCATGTCTATGATTAACACTCCCACTCAATTATACTACCGAGTTCCCAAGATGTAAGTATGGGCTAGTCCGTAGGGTAAGCTGGTAACGAACAAGTCAAAGAACTCAAATAATACAATCAGTTAGAATACTAACCACTCAGAATTGAGATTGAATTGACCTATGGTCAACTATATGATATGACTAGAATAGATAATAACGGTGTGTTTACTTATCTTATCAACTGTCAATATTGGTCTAGTCCGATGTAGCAAATACATCCGATCTTATCTACTTTGCTAATGTTCTAGAAAGAACATAACACTGTAATGTGTAAGTAGATCATATCGTAGATTGGCAAGTCAGTGTAAATCCTGGGCACTGACTAATCTTAGGACTAACTTATTTTGAACATATAATCATATTTATATTCCACTGTGATTACGTCACTATAAATAAGATTAGCTATATGCTCGGGATTTAATAGAAGTTTATATTAAACAAATAATCATGAAAATAAAACATGTGAGCAAAGTGATTGACCAAGTCAAAAAATGATTTCTATTCTTTTATTGATAATAAAATGAGATTACAAAGAATTTGGGTTTTAATTAGGGCATAAAACCCCAACAAACTCCCAATTGCACTAATTGAAACTAATGCCTTAATTCTACTAATCCCATTTCCTCGATATGCTTATCAAATGTAGCTTCTGGTAGTGTCTTTGTAAACGGATCCGCAAGATTGTCTTCAGTAACAATCTTCATAACCTTCACATCTCCCCTGACCACATATTCTCGAATAATGTGATACTTCCTTTCTATATGCTTACTCCTCTTGTGACTTCGAGGTTCTTTTGAGTTGGCTATCACTCCTGTAGTGTCACAAAACAACACAAGCAGTTTATCCATTTCTTGAATAACACCAAGATTCGAATAGAACTTCTTTAGCGAGACTATTTCCTTAGCTGCTTCTGACGCAACTATGTACTCAGCCTCCATGGTGGAATCTGAGATTGCAGACTGCTTTACGCTTCTCCAAATCACATCTCCACCCCCAAGAGTAAACACCATTCCAGAAGTAGACTTTCTGTCATCAACATCAGTCTGAAAATCTGAATCGGTGTAGCCTACAGGGTTCAGAACACCACCCTTGTAGACTAACATATAATCCCTAGTTCGTCTCAAATACTTCAGGATATGCTTAACTGCTATCCAATGTTCCGATCCTGGGTTTGACTGATACCTGCTCATTACTCCCACTGTATAGCAGATATCTGGTCTAGTACACAACATGGCATACATCAAACGTCCAACTGCAGATGCGTAAGGAACTTTTCTCATTGCATCTTCCTCTTCAGGAGTTTGGGGAGACTGCTTCCTTGAAAGATGAAGTCCATGGCGGGACGGTAGACGCCCTTTCTTGGAATTTGTCATTGAGAAACGTTCAAGCACTTTATCAATGTAAGCTGCTTGAGATAGAGCTAAAAGTTTGTTCTTTCTATCCCTGATGATCTGGATACCTAGAACATAACTTGCTTCACCCAAATCCTTCATCTGGAATTGAGTGCTCAGCCAATTCTTCACATCTGATAATTTCTTAACATTGTTTCCAATGAGTAAGATATCATCTACATAAAGAACCAGGAATACCACTATTTGATTTGCCTTCAGTTGGTAAACACAAGGCTCATCAATATTTTGTTCAAAGCCATAGGTTTTGATTATTTCATCAAACCTAAGATTCCAGGAACGAGAAGCTTGCTTAAGTCCATAGATGGACCTATTTAACTTACAAACTTTTCCTTCTTGTCCAGATACTTTAAATCCTTCTGGCTGATCCATATAAATGACCTCGTCAAGCTTTCCATTAAGAAAAGCTGTCTTGACGTCCATTTGCCAAATCTCATAGTCGAGAGCGGCTGCTATGGATAGGAGGATGCGAATGGATTTGAGCATGGCTACTGGACTAAAAGTTTCCTCATAGTCCACGCCTTCTCTTTGGGTATAACCCTTTGCCACTAATCGAGCTTTATAAGTCTCGATATTTCCATCAACACCTCGTTTCTTCTTGTAGATCCACTTGCACCCAATGGCCCTAAAGTCACTAGGTGCCTCCACAAGATCCCAGACGGAATTTGAGTACATAGACTCCATTTCCTGTTTCATGGCTTCGAGCCATAGTTCTTTTTCAGGGCTAGCCATTGCCTGTATGAAAGACAATGGATCATCATCACTAGTGTCACCAACAACCATATTGGTTTCACCATCCAAACCATAGCGAACTGGGTTTCTAGAAACCCTCCCACTACGACGAGGCTTCGTGATTGTTTGCTCAGGAACAGTGGTACTTTCTTCATTTAAATCGACTTGCGTCGGTTGTACATGAAGAGTGGGAATTTCATCATCAACACGCGTTGATGACGATGGAACATTGGTTGGAGTCAATTCTTTAACCATCTCCTCTAAAACTACTTTGCTGCGAGGTTTAAAGTTCTGGACATAGTCATTTTCCAGAAAAGTTGCATTTGTAGAAGTAAACACTTTCTTTTTAGAGTGACTGTAGAAAAGTCCACCCCGAGTACCTTTAGGATAGCCAACAAACATGCAAACTTAAGTTCGCGGTTCTAGCTTTCCCTCCTTTTTCCTCAGGACGTGAGCGGGACACCCCCAGATTCTATAATGGCGTAAACTAGGTTCACGACCATTCCAGCGTTCTAAAGGTGTTTTGGGGATTGATTTTGACGGCACGACATTGAGAATGTCATTTGTGGTTTCAATTGCATGTCCCCAGAACGAAGTTGGTAGAGTTGAGTAACTAAGCATGCATCTAACCATTTCCAATAAAGTTTTGTTTCGGCGTTCCGCTACACCATTTTGTTGCGGAGTACCTGGGGCAGTAAGTTGTGATAAAATCCTAAGTTCAGTTAAATGATCTTGGAACTGCATATCCAAATATTGACTTTGGGGATTGATTTTGACGGCACGACATTGAGAATGTCATTTGCGGTTTCAATTGTATGTCCCCAGAACGAAGTTGGTAGAGTTGAGTAACTAAGCATGCATCTAACCATTTCCAATAAAGTTTTGTTTCGGCGTTCCGCTACACCATTTTGTTGCGGAGTACCTGGGGCAGTAAGTTGTGATAAAATCCCAAGTTCAGTTAAATGATCTTGGAACTGCATATCCAAATATTCTCCACCCCTATTAGATCGCAAGATCTTTAACCTTTTACCTAATTGGTTCTGAGCCATTGCTAGGAATTCCTGAAACTTTGAAAATGTTTCTGATTTCCTATGCATTAGGTAAAAACATGAATATCTAGAGTAATCGTCAATGAAAGTGACGAAATACTCAAAACCACCCCTGGCTTGTATATTCAAAGGTCCACAAACATCTGAATGCACAAGACCAAGTGGTTCTTTGGCCCTATCACCCTTTGCAGAGAATGGACGCTTGGTCAGTTTTCCTTCTAGACAAGATTCATAGACAGGTAATTCACCTAAGGTGAGTTCGCTCAAAAGTCTATCATTTGTAAGTCTTTGAATCCTATCATAGCCAATGTGACCTAGTCTCAAGTGCCATAAATACGCTATATTATTGTTATCAGTCTTTTGACGTTTATTGGTCCTAGGTTTAGCTACTTTGAATAAATCATTGTTAAGAGCGAGGGGTTCGTTAGATCGCAGAATATAAAGCCCGTTTTCCAAACATGCAATACACAATTGTGATCCATTGAAAGAAATAGATATATTAAAACTTGTGAAAGTCATAACAAATCGTTCTAATTGCAACATGGAAATTGAAATTAAATTTCTACTAAAATCCGGAATAAAAAATACATCTTTTAAAATTAAAAAAATATTTCTAAACTTCAGACGAGCTCTTCCTCTAGCTTGGACCGCAACGAACGCTCCGTTTCAACCTCTAAGCTTTAAGCCGCCTTTGTTCACTTCCTCCCACGATTCAAGAAGCTGTAAAGAGTTACAAACATGGTTAGTAGTTCCAGAATCAATAATCCAAACGGATTTATCATTCTCTAAAACACATGTTTCCAAGATAAATGAACTATAATCATTACCTTTGTGTTTTCGCTGCTAGAAACTTAGGGCAATCTCGTTTTCAATGCCCCTTCTCTTTGCAGTGAAAGCACTTATCTTTACCTTTCTTGTTTTTCTTGTTCTTCCCCTTAGGCGGTTGTTTATTTGTCCACATTTCCTCTTGTTTCCAGCTTTCGAAGACGAAGCTTGGTTAGCTAGATGAGCAGCAACATTAGTAGTTTTATTTTCACCTCCTTTACTAGGTCCACCCATGTCAGGTTCAATAATCTGAAGCTCGTTCATGAACTGTGTCAGACCATAGTTGAGTTGAGCACGAACATGCAGACACGGTGCAATCCGAGAATTTACGGTGCAATCACGAACGTGCAGAGACGGTGCTATCCAAAGATTTACGGTACAATCACGAGCATTGACGGTGCCATCACTAACGTGCGGACACGGTGCTCGTTCTGGGGATTCCTCAATCATGACGAATTCAAAGTTGTCACCAATCAACTCTATGTTGATATTTTGCTTCCAATTAAGGAAGTTTTCTCCAGTGAGTTTCTCCATCGAAAGTTGGGAGTAGACATAGACACTACTTAGCTTAAAACTACAAAGTATCAATAAAATAGAAATCAATCACATTTGCTCAATAAAACTTCTATTCACACAAATTTCAAGAAATAGCACAACATATACCAAAAATATGTAAGATATGAGAAAAAAATACCAAAAACAATCATATCTTTATTTCTTTAGGTTTTTAACTAATCTATGATATCCTTGTCCCGGTTGGCGAGAGTTAAAAATACCACTAGTTAAATAGAGTTTTAAACTCATTTAATAATGGACACCATTATTAACAACCTACTATTCGATCAAAATAAGAAAACAAAATCTCTTATTTTATGAGCTAGACCCACGGTTTCAATAATCATAGATTCAGTCCTAGTAGTCACCGTAGGGGTGAGTCTAGTAGAATTTGACCTATAGTTATCTATCTTTCAAGATCTAACCTTGTCAAAATAACTAATGAACACCTTCCGTAGGGGGACGAATCAAAGCGCCTCGAGGCCCCATTAAGCTATTGACTATGTTAAATCAACGGTAGAGATCGAATCAAATTATTAAAATAAGCTCATTATAAAATCAAAATTAGTATTTTTATTATTTATTTTTAGAAAATTAATGACTATGGTTTTCCAAAAAAATTAAACAGATTAAATTTTTTTAAAACCAAAGTCCTATAATTTTGTATTAATTCTAAAGTGTCACATTGAAACAAATTCAATTAATTTAGAATTAATTTGTTGCTAATCAATATTTAGGTTTAACTAACATAATGAACCTATACAATTAAGTCCAACTCAGGTAAATGAGCCTTAACAATTGGGCTTGTATGGAGGAGGGCTGGGTTCAGTATGTCGTTCTCACTACAAAGGCCCCCTATCTTCCATACAAGGTCCAAAAGACAGGAATTTAAACCTTCATTTTATTAATTGTTATTAATTGATTAGGCCCACTATAGTCATGCAAAGCAAATGGGCCTTCACAAGTGGAATCACCCACAAGAGAGGAATTTAAACTTTACATTTTCTAATGAGCCCAAATAAAACCTATCATTTTATGAATATTTTATTTGGCAAAATACCATATATCTAACAAACATATGGGTCACTATATGCATCTAAGCCCAATTGCAAAAATACCACATATAGTGCAAACAGACATGTTATAATTGGATGAGCCTAATCATGTTACTATATGAGCAATTCTATGAATTTATGCAAAAATACCACAATTTATTTCATTTGCAAAAATACCACAATTAATTATCTAGAATTTATCAAAAAAATTCAAATTAATTAATTTTTTACAAAAAATAAGTTAATTTAAATGAAATTTATCAACAATTAACAATAGCTAATTTAAATTTCATTTATCAACAATCAACTTGGTTTTAGGTTAATTTGAAAAAAAAATATTAATTTAATTTAAATAGGATTTATCAACAATTAACCAAAGTTAATATAAATCCCATTTATTAAAAAAAATATTTTATTAATTGGCTGAAAAAGAAAAGATATTTTTCAAAATTTAACCAATTTTAAAATCAATACCTTAACTATTTTCCAAAATATCTTGTGTTGTTACAACTATTATCTAATATTTTAACTATTTAAAAATAATAAAATACAAATAATTATAACAACCCTAAAATATCTCAAATAGTTAAACAAATTCAAATATCCATAAAAATATCTAACTAACAATATTCAAATTTCGAATAATTTAAATATTAAAAACTATAGAATAAAAAGATATTTATATTTTCAAATAAAGATTTAATAAAAATTTAAATGAAAATATCTTAAATATCTGATATAATAATTCTAATATTTTAAAATATTAAAATATTTAAAATTAAGTTGTTAGTCTAATTTTAAATTTGAATTTGAATATTTGTAGAAAATATCTAATTATTTAAATCTCAACTAACTAAAATATCTTATTTTAAAAAATTTAAATGATAAAACAAAAAGGATATTATAGGTTTTGATTATAAATAATAAATTTCCACAATTTTAATTTTATTTATTTTTCAAAAATAAAAAATAAAAAAAATATTCTGGATGAACAGTACCCGTATCCGGGTACTGTTCACCCGTGTGCTTTGGCTGGTGTCGCGCGCGCGCACGGAGGGACGCGCGCAGGCGCGAGCGCGCGGTGCGCACGTAGGGCACAGGTGGGGCACGCGCTGGCGTGCGCACGGGTGAGCGCGGGCGTGCACGCGGGTGCGCGTGGGCGTGCGCGCGCATGGGCAGCCAGGCCAAATTTTTTTCAAAAATTTTTTTTGAGCAATTTTTCAAACTAAAACCATTTTCTAATTAATTTTTAACATGTTTTTCACAAAATAAAGCATATATAAAAATTAATAGCATAGAAAACACAACAAAATAACCTAAAAATTGCTAAAATTCACATAAAATCAATATGGTCATAAAAACATGAAAACCATCCAATTATTCAAACATATCAAATAATCCAATTTTAAACATGTTCATGCATGAAAATAAAGATTACCAAAGACTCTGAGGCCAGTTGTTGGATTAGCTTATACAAGATCTTTATTTATTTTCATGTATATCTAATATTTAACAAATTAATACGAGATAGTCTAAAACATGTTTCTAAAATTGAATTCAAATAGAAACAAAGAATAGAATACTTACAGTATACGCAGCGGAATTAAGAGTCCTTCCTTCAGTTTCTCTAACTCTTGTATCCTTTCTGTCGCAGAGTATTATAAAGAAACTGAACCGATCTTCTATTTTCTTCACAATCTTCCAATGTATCCTTAGAACCACCTAGACTAGTGTGGGCAATTCTCAACACACGAGATAGATATAGAGAGAAGAAGAGAAAATAACAAAATGGCTTAGAAAAGGACTTGTGTTTAGAGAGAATCTAAAACTATAAGAAAATCTTACTTGTGACTTGTCAAACTTCTGTTTTGACTTCTCTCTAAGCACTCCTTTTATAGACTCAATTAGGACATTTAATTTAATTAAAAAATCAATAAAATAATAGCTATTTTGAAGCCCTAGGTCGAAATTATCATGGGCTATAGGCCCGTGAAATTTCCCATTTGATTATAAGCCCATTGGACTTAAAATCAAGGCATGTATTATTTTCTATTGATTTAATTAATTAAATAATTATTTAATTCCTTTATCAAATTAATTATTTATAATTTGAACCTTGATTTAAACTTATTTATTAATTTAGATACCAATTTATCTTAATTAATAAATCTGCCATAATTTCTCTTTTCTTCTCAAAATTACACAACTCTGTGAAACTATCCAAACTTGACCTGGTCAACTTTGATAATTCTAATTGATGACTAAATCAATTAATTGAGACTATCTAGATGATTTTATCCAAGGTACAATGGGGACCATGGGCCTATGAAATCAAGCTCCAATAAGTTATCATAAATCTAACAAATAAATTTACTAACTTATTAATTCCTCGTGACTCCACTATAGACTTGGAATTGCACTCTTGAATTCATAAAACGCTCTATAACAAATATAGATACGCTATTAATTATCCATTGTTACAACCGCAATTGTCACTCAATCCTCTATAGACGGTCTACAATGAGATAGGACTAAAATACCGTTTTACCCCTCATTGTATTTTATCCTCAAAACACTTAGTTCCTTGTAAATGATATTTCAGTAAACTAATTTAATTACTGAAATGAGATCTCTATCATTTAACACCTTGAACCAAACTAAAAGGAAACCATCGTTTTACTTCTTCATCAGAAGCTATAGATGTTCATATCTATGATTAACACTCCCACTCAATTATACTACCGAGTTCCCAAGATGTAAGTATGGGCTAGTCCATAGGGTAAGCTGGTAACGAACAAGTCAAAGAACTCAAATAATACAATCAGTTAGAATACTAACCACTCAGAATTGAGATTGAATTGACCTATGGTCAACTATATGATATGACTAGAATAGATAATAACGGTATGTTTACTTATCTTATCAACTGTCAATATCGGTCCAGTCCGATGTAACAAATACATCCGATCTTATCTACTTTGCTAATGTTCTAGAAAGAACATAACACTGTAATGTGTAAGTAGATCATATCGTAGATTGGCAAGTCAGTGTAAATCTTGGGCACTGACTAATCTTAGGACTAACTTATTTTGAACATATAATCATATTTATATTCCACTGTGATTACGTCACTATAAATAAGATTAGCTATATGCTCGGGATTTAATAGAAGTTTATATTAAACAAATAATCATGAAAATAAAACATGTGAGCAAAGTGATTGACCAAGTCAAAAAATGATTTCTATTCTTTTATTGATAATAAAATGAGATTACAAAGAATTTGGGTTTTAATTAGGGCATAAAACCCCAACAAACTCCCAATTGCACTAATTGAAACTAATGCCTTAATTCTACTAATCTCATTTCCTCGATATGCTTATCAAATGTAGCTTCTGGTAGTGTCTTTGTAAACGGATCCTCAAGATTGTCTTCAGTAGCAATCTTCATAACCTTCACATCTCCCCTGACCACATATTCTCGAATAATGTGATACTTCCTTTCTATATGCTTACTCCTCTTGTGACTTCGAGGTTCTTTTGAGTTGGCTATCGCTCCTGTATTGTCACAAAACAACACAAGCAGTTTATCCATTTCTTGAATAACACCAAGATCCGAATAGAACTTCTTTAGTCAGACTATTTCCTTAGCTGCTTCTGACGCAGCTATGTACTCAGCCTCCATGGTGGAATCTGAGATTGCAGACTACTTTACGCTTCTCCAAATCACAGCTCCACCCCCAAGAGTAAACACCATTCCAAAAGTAGACTTTCTATCATCGACATCAGTCTGAAAATCTGAATCGGTGTAGCCTACAGGGTTCAGAACACCACCCTTGTAGACTAACATATAATCCCTAGTCCGTCTCAAATTCTTCAGGATATGCTTAACTGCTATCCAATGTTCCGATCCTGGGTTTGACTGATACCTGCTCACTACTCCCACTGCATATCAGATATCTGGTCTAGTACACAACATGGCATACATCAGACTTCCAACTGCAGATGCGTAAGGAACTTTTCTCATTGCATCTTCCTCTTCAGGAGTCTGGGGAGACTGCTTCTTTGAAAAACAGGCGTGAAAAACCCAGATTTTTCTGAAAGCATAAAAATCGAATTTTTACTTCGATTTTGGGCCCTAAAATAGTATTCTAAATTCCCACATCGATTTCTAAGCCTCACTTAATGTTTTTACCACTTGAAAATCCTATCCTATCATGTTTCTGACTACGAACCCGATCACCCCGGAATTTTTTCTCAAGAACATTCAAAAACTCATATCTGAATACCAGAAACTTCGTGAAATTTATTTTACACGGTATAACAGAGAAAAGGAAATCAAGAAACTTACTTGAATGGCAGATTGCAGAGAGGTCACGAGTGTTGATGCTCAAAGTTGGTCGGACACGCCTCGAATCACCGAAATTTTCTGGGCTTCTCTTGAGGGTTTTTCTTTAGAGTTATTGAGAGAGGAAGGTTTGGTAAAAAGTAAAAAAAATGAGGCAAGGGATTTATTTATACTGATCGAGGCACAGTAAAAGAGGTAATGATGGGGGTATGTTTTCGATGCATGAGGAAGTGTAGTAGCCGTCAAAATGCTTTTGGGAAACTGCAGCAATCATAATTATTTACTTTTTTGAAAAGGCGCTGACAGACATGACAGGTCAGACGAAGAGTTGGTCGGTTAAGTTTATTATACAATGGTAGCAATAAAATAAACTTGGGGGGGGCAAATGTTTACCCAAAAAAGATTTGCCTGATGACGTGGCAGAATTAACAAGCATGTGGGGTACACGTGACCGTTTAGTTGAGTACGCTCTGTTCGACCATCGACCTTAAGAGAGTTCACTCAGCAAATGACAAATTTCATGAGCGACCAGTCTGGTCACAGTATTTCAGATATTTCCTATAGATATGTAATCTCGCATTTATGTAATAATTGTGATGTCCATTATTATTTAGATACACATATATTAAATGTAATTAAGGACCATCGACACATGTATAACTCCTTGAGCCTATAAATATGATTCAAAGGGCTCAAGAGAGGGGACTTTTTACTTTTTGGACTTTTGAACTTTAGAATTCTGAGAGAGAATTATAGTGCTTTTATCCACCAAAATTGATCGCGTTTTTGGCCAACGACATGTAGATGTCCAAACGACAAAAACCTTCAAGAGAAATAAACGACACATATGATTTTTATAGTGGTTCAGCCCCAATATGTTGGTAATAGCCTAATCCACTTAGAGTTGTGATTATAGATCTGCACTCAAGATCAGATGAACCTGAGTCAACTGAGTTTCTTCAGTGCAAATTACAAGAATACAAGTAGAAAAATATAGAGTTTCTCTCTAGAGAATACAAACTTTATCTCTCCAACCTCTCAGAAAATGCCCCAAGAATGCCCCAAGTAACAGTCCCCAAAATCTCAAAACAAGAGAGTTTTCTTAGCCCCAAAAAAATCAGCTCCCCAAATGATGCCATGAGCCATTTATTTATAGGCTCATGGTGTAACGACCCAAATTCGCTAGTAAGGCTTAAGGGCCTTGAGTAGTGTGCCTGGAGGGCATAATGGGATTCTGTGTGTGACTTTAATGAGTTTAACGCATGATTATGATTTAATGCACGTTATATGACTATTTGATTATTTGTGATGCATGACTATGTGAATTAGTATGCATGTAGACCTGATTGAGCATATTTGTAATTTGGCCATGTTGGGCATGACTGTGTTGATATCTGTGATCTGTGACTCGAGACGATCCTAGAGTGAGCGGGTTAGCGGAAAAGTCAAAGCGAGAATCTATACCCGGCTTGGGTTGAGCCTGGGGAGTTTAAATGAGAATTTGGGAAATATATTGAGGCTAATCTTGATGAGGAATGTATATTTGATGATTAATCAGGTATTGGGTAGCGAGCGGGAATTATTAGGAACACTTGAGGAATTAGTGGGAATTTGGTTAATATGACTAAAATGCCCCTTTATGGACATAAAGGTTTAGAATTATTAAGGGAGGGCATTTTGGTCTTTAGGCTTGTAAGAGATGAATTAAAGGGGGGCTTTATACTTAGTGGATTTTGTAGAAAAAGGGTTATAGGCTGAAAAGAAAGAAAGAAGGAAGAGAAAGGAAAGGAGAGAAAAGCTGAAGGGTTTTTTTGTTCCAAGATTCGGTTTGTGGCTCTCCCAACCTTTTTCCTTCATTTTTCTTGGAGTCAAGCTCAGTGGAGAGCTGGGGTAGGCTGAGCATCAAGGATCCTAAGCTAGACTTGAGGATTGGCAAGGGGTTAGCAAGATCACATCAGAAATTTGAGGTAAGTTCTTGGGGATTTCTGTTTTAGGGCTTGAATGGTTTGAACTGTGTTTTTGAGCTAAATGGATAGGATTTTTGGGGAAATCAGGTCAAGGTTGTAAAGGAGCAAGCTAAGGAGGTCTAGGGTTCAACTCAAGGTCGAAATTCCACCCACGGTATGATTTCTAAGACCTTATCTTTGTTGTTTGAGTGAATTTCTGGTTTTTGGGTTCATTGTGTTAGATTTTGAGTTTTGGGTTGCTTGAGCTTAGGGTATGAGTTCTTGGGATGCTTGGGATGAGTGTGAAGTGTTGATAAGTTTGTTTTTGGGCTTGGAAAAGGTTTGGGCAAGTTTGGGGTTGAAATGGTAGAATAAAATCGCAAGAGGCGATTTTTGGGTTTGGCTGGTCTGCAACTCGCGCTAGTTAGGGGGCGCTGTAGTGCTAGCCCCTTTTTCTGATGGGGTGGTTCTGCTTGTAGCACTACAGCACCCTCTTTTGAGCGCTGTAGCGCTGCACTGTTCATAGAGGGGATTTTTGGGCTTTTGTGAAGGGATTTTGACCTAGGGTTCGGGGCTCGATTCCGCCACTTTGTTTTGGGGATCTAGGACTTCCCGGGGGCTCGGGTTTGGTCCCGAGGCTAGGTTTTGGACTTGAGGTTTGGTAATGACTTTGACTTATGGATTTTTCTTAGGTAAGCGCTAGGGCTTGAGTAGGAACGTGCTCAAGGAGTCAGGTTGATCAAGGCCATCGAATTTAAAGGTAAGGAAACCGTAACACCCGGGATTAAGGCATGGGCCCACAGTGTTATTGCAGGGCATGGCCCTAGATTGTTTTACTTGAAAATGTATGACCTTGAATGAATTATTATATGTTTGAATGATTATTTCGAAATGTATTATGCGTGCAATTATAATGAAATGAACGGCTAGGGCCGAGAGCGGCAAAGGCCGGGTACGGCCTTGGGGCCGGAAGTAACACTCAGCACATGGGGTGCTTATAGCCAGGGTGGGACCCAAGGGATACATGAGTTATCCTGACGGTGAGGACCGAGACCCCAGGCTTTGGTAAGGCCTCTGGGGCGGCATGGCCGTGCTTGTTTAGTCTGATGGTTTTCCTATTTATCAGTGGATTATGCCAGCTATATACTATGCATATGTTATGTACTATTTGGGTTTTCTTGCTGGGCTTCGGCTCACGGGTGCTCTGTGTGGCAGGTAAAAGCAAGGAGTCAGTCAACCGGCCATGAGTATGGAGAGCGTGGGGGCGGCGCGTACATGTTCGGCCTGCCCGACTGCTTTGGTTGGGGGCATTTTGTATATGGCTGTATTAACTCATTCTTTTGATAGTTAACCTGGTGTAAATCTATTTTTGAGTTGTAAATATTTTGTAAACCTTATTTTTGGGATCCCAGATGTTGATACTTAATGCTTTCAATGAAACTAAACATTTTCAAAGAGTACAGCCTTAAATTCTGGTTTATTCACACTTTTGGTTTTAGAAACCACGTAGAGTCAATCCAAAAGCACGATTTCTATTTTAAACTCACTATGTAACGGCTCTAAGGTAGTAGGGCGTTACAACTTGGTATCAGAGCGAGACAAGGTTTATTGGTTCTGGAGATTGACCGAACATGTACGCACGCTGCCATTGAAAAGCTTGTCTCAGGGTTGATTGGTATGGTCGATTAATATATATTTGAATATGTGTTAATGCTTTGTGTGCCTGCTTAGGTTGTTTTGAGCATGATGAGTGAAATAACATATGCATGATGCCAGGGCAAGGCGCGTTGTGTGCTGTATGATATCTATATGTCATGTTGGATTGTTGATTTTGGTTGTTGTGGAGATTGAGAGGTGGAAATTTGGACCTTGTTATCATGCCTGATGAGCGGTGTCACTGATTGCAGGCATTTAGTGGTAATGCCTCGTCAATCATCGAGACTCCGTGGCATTCGGGCCGAAGATGACAACCAGGGTCAAGACCCTCCACCTGCTCCTCAGAACTGGCAGCAGATTTTAGCCGAAATGGAGGCTAGGTTGAAGAGAACAGAGGAAGAGCTTAGTATGTTGAGGCAACCAGCTCCTCCACCAGCCACTGGGTTACCACTACAGCCGAGTGTGGTACCAGCTCCGGTTAAACCTGTGACTGAGAACAGGTTGGAACCTCTGTATGAAAGATTCAGAAAACAGCAACCTCCTACCTTTGAGGGCGGAGCGGACCCACTGCAGGCTGAGCAATGGATGAGTACGATTTCTGTAATCTTGGACTTCATGAGGGTTGAAGGAAAGGATAGGGTTGATTGTGCCAGTTATATGCTTAGAAATGATGCAAGAATATGGTGGGATGTGGTAAGGCAGCGAAGGGATACTGCAGCTATGACTTGGGAAGAGTTCAAGAGCATTTTTAATGAGAAGTACTACAGCGTGGCAATTCAAGCCGTGAAAGCTGATGAGTTTTTCAATCTGACGCAGAACAGGTTATCCGTCACCGAGTACACCCTGGTATTTTACAGATTGGCGAAGTTTGCGCCAGAGCTAGTGCCGACTGATGCGGCCAGAAGGGACAGGTTTATACGGGGATTGAACGTAATGATCGCCCATGATGTGAGTATTACACTGGCTCCAGAGACTACATATGCGCAAGTGGTAGACAAGGCCCTCACTGCTGAGAGGGCTGAGGATCAGATCTGAAAGGATAGCGCTGCTAGGCGCGATACCAGGAGGGCAGTGCCTTCTTCTTCTGGGCCTAGTCGGGGAAGCGACCCCAGTGAGCAGAAGAGGAGAGCACCAGATTCATTTGCTCCTTATGGTTCTGATAGGAGGGTTCGCGGTTCGATGGGTGGCCGCCAGGGCGGAAATGACAGCTGGAGGAACTTTCTGATGTGTCCTTGATGCAGGCGACGACATCAGGGCGAGTGCCGGACCAGGGCATGTTTTGTGTGTGGGAGCACCAGCCACTTGAAGAAAGATTGCCCGCAGGCCAAGAAAGAGGAGCCAAGGCAGGGAGACAGCCTCGCTCCTGCTAGGGTTTTCACTTTGACCCAGACTGAGGCAGAGGCCAGTCCCTCAGTGGTCACAGGTCAGATTCTTAGAGCTGGATCCTTGTTTACTGCATTGATTGATTCTGGTGCTACGCACTCATTTGTGTCTACTAGGGTGATTGATCAGCTTTGTAGACCTAGTATTTTGTATGCTAGGGGTTTTTAGACTTTATTTCCAACAGAAGAACTGGTAGTCTCTAGGAGGTGGGTTAGAGCATTACCAGTAGTAATAGACGGTAGAGAATTGTTTGTTGACCTGGTTGAACTAGATATGGATGATTTTGATATAATACTAGGAATGGATTGGTTAACGCGGTATGGAGCAACAATTGACTGTAAGCGACGAATGGTGACCTTTGAACCAGAAGGCGAGGCACCCTTTGTGTTTGTGGGAACGGTGAATGGACCGCGGGTGCCTACGATCTGAGCACTAAAGGCTAGAGACCTGATGCAGGAGGGTTGCATAGGATTCCTAGCAAGTATTATAGATTCCTCCAAGGTGACGGCAGTGGGACCGAATGAAACCAAAGTGGTCTGTGAGTTTCCAGACTTGTTTCCAACAGATCTGCCGGGATTGCCGCCACAGCGGGAGATTGAGTTCGTCATAGAGTTGGTTCCGGGAGCAGAGCCAGTGTCCAAGGCACCCTACAGAATGGATCCGGCAGAATTAAAGGAATTGAAGATTCAGTTGCAGGAACTACTGGATTTGGGGTTTTTCAGATCGAGCTTCTCGCCATGGGGTGCTCTAGTACTATTTGTTAAGAAAAAGGATGGATCGCTCAGGATGTGCATCGATTATAGGGAATTGAACAAGTTGACCATCAAGAACAAGTATCCATTGCCTAGGATCGACGATTTATTTGATCAGTTTCAAGGGAGTACAGTGTTTTCGAAGATTGATCTCCGATCAGGCTACTATCAGTTGAGGATCAAAGAAGAGGACGTACCAAAGACTGCTTTTCGGACACGGTATGGGCATTATGAATTTCTGGTTATGTCCTTTGGATTAACCAATGCCCCAGCGGCATTTATGGATTTGATGAACATAATTTTCAAGGACTATCTGGATAAGTTTGTGATTGTATTTATTGATGATATCCTAGTATACTCCCAGTCAGAGACAGAGCATGAGCATCATCTACGCCTGGTGTTGCAGCGGTTAAGAGAGCATACGTTATATGCTAAGTTTAGCAAATGCGAGTTCTGGTTATCGCAAGTTTCATTTCTAGGCCATATTATCAGTAAGGATGGGTTACTGGTCGACCCAAGCAAGACGGAGGCAGTAAGAGATTGGCCTAGACCCAGCAGTGTTCCTGAAGTTAGAAGTTTCCTTGGACTAGCAGGTTACTACCGGCGGTTTGTAGAGGGGTTCTCCAGAATTGCTACTCCATTGACAGAATTGACAAGGAAGAAGACCAAGTATGTGTGGACAGACCGATGTGAGAACAACTTTAAAGAGTTGAAGCGGCGGTTGATTACTGCACCAGTGCTGAGCCTGCCAACAGATGACGAGAAGTTTGTGGTCTACTGTGATGCTTCTAGACAGGGTCTGGGATGCGTGTTGATGCAGGCTGGGAAAGTGATAGCGTATGCATTAAGGCAATTAAAGGAGTACGAGCAGAGATATCCCACGCATGACCTGGAGTTAGTTGCAGTGGTATTCACACTTAAGGTTTGGAGACACTATCTGTATGGAGAGAGATGGGAGATATACACTGATCACAAAAGTCTAAAGTATTTATTTACCCAGAAGGACTTGAATATGCGCCAGAGACGGTGGCTAGAGCTGGTAAAGGATTACGATTGTGATATCCTGTACCATCCTGGGAAGGCTAATGTAGTGGCTGATGCATTGAGCCGGAGGGGCCCAGGATAGCTGTATAGTTCGAGACAGATATCTGACAGACTAGCAGGAGAGATGACCAGAGCAGGTATAGAGTTAGTGGTTGGTAGGTTAGCCAACATTACTCTCCAGTCAACGCTCCTTGAGAGGATTAAGGAAGCACAGGGAAGGGACCCCCAGTTAGTTGAACGTAGAGAGAATGTCCTAACTGGAGCAGCTAGGGACTTCTCTATTTCTGAGATGGGTTTGTTGAAGTACAAAGGATGGATTTGTGTTCCGGTTGATCCAGACATTCGACGAGAGGTTCTGGACAAGTCTCATACCACTCCCTACTCTTTGCACCCAGGTCCTACGAAGATGTACCATGACTTGAAGGTTTTATATTGGTGGTCAGGCATGAAGAGGGACGTGGTGGACTATGTGGCTAGATGTTTAACCTGTCAGCAGATTAAGGCTGAACATCAGAGGCCAGCAGGATTATTACAGCCTCTAGGGATTCCCGAGTGGAAATGGGAAGATATTGCCATGGACTTTGTGGTAGGATTGCCGAAGACCGTGGGTCAGCATGACTCGGTGTGGGTGATTGTGGACAGGTATACTAAGTCCGCCCACTTCTTACCTGTGAAGACAACTTATACTGTGGAGCAGTATGCAAAGCTTTATGTGAAGGAGATTGTTCGACTTCATGGGGCTCTGAGGTCGATAATATCCGACAGAGACCCCACTTTCACTTCCAAGTTTTGGAAGAGCCTACAGAAAGCAATGGGCACACAGCTTCGGTTTAGTACTGCTTATCATCCTCAGACGGATGGAAAGTCTGAGAGGACAATACAGATACTGGAGGACATGTTACGAGCTTGTGTGATGGATTTTGGGGGATCTTGGAGTAGGTATCTCCCTCTGATTGAGTTCTCGTACAATAATAGTTATCAGGCGACTACCGGAGTGGCTCCGTATGAGATGCTGTATGGGAGGAAGTGCAGATCACCGATTCACTGGGATGAGGCAGGTGAGAGGAGGTATTTAGGTCCTGAGATGGTTCAGAGGACCAATGAGGTACTTGAGAAAATTAGAGCTCGTATGCTCGCCTCCCAGAGTCGCCAAAAGAGTTATTCAGATCAGAGATGCAAGAGTGTGGAATTTCAGGTTGGTGACCATGTATTCCTCAGGGTTTCACCCCTGAGAGGAGTAAAACGATTCGGCGTTCGGGGCAAGCTGAGTCCCAGGTTTGTTGGCCCCTTTGAGGTTCTGGAACGAGTTGGAGAGGTGGCTTACAGGTTAGCAATGCCTCCATCTCTATCAGGGGTTCATGACGTGTTTCATGTATCCATGCTCTGGAAGTATGTATTGGATACTACTCATGTGTTGAGCTTTGAGAACTTGGAGTTGGATCGGGATTTATCATACGAAGAAAAGCCTGTTCAGATCCTTGATAGAAAGGACAAAGTCTTGAGGAACAAGACCATCACCTTGGTTAAGATATTGTGGAGGAATAGCAAGGTTGAAGAGGCGACATGGGAACTGGAGTCGGATATGCGGGAGCGGTATCCCGAGTTGTTCAGGTAAATTTCGAGGACGAAATTTTCATGAGGAGGGGATAGTTGTAACGACCCAAATTCGCTAGTAAGGCTTAAGGGCCTTGAGTAGTGTGCCTGGAGGGCATAATGGGATTCTGTGTGACTTTAATGAGTTTAACGCATGATTATGATTTAATGCACGCTATATGACTATTTGATTATTTGCGATGCATGACTATGTGAAATAGTATGCATGTAGACCTGATTGAGCATATTTGTAATTTGGCCATGTTGGGCATGTCTGTGTTGATATCTGTGATCTGTGACTCGAGACGATCCTAGAGTGAGCGGGTTAGCGGAAAAGTCAAAGCGGGAATCTATACCCGGCTTGGGTTGAGCCTGGGGAGTTTAAATGAGAATTTGGGAAATATATTGAGGTTAATCTTGATGATGAGGAATGTATATTTGATGATTAATCAAGTATTGGGTAGCGAGCGGGAATTATTAGGAACACTTGAGGAATTAGTGGGAATTTGGGTAATATAACTAAAATGCCCCTTTATGGACATAAATGTTTAGAATTATTAAGGGAGGGCATTTTGGTCTTTAGGCTTGTAAGAGATGAATTAAAGGGGGGCTTTATACTTAGTGGATTTTGTAGAAAAAGGGTTATAGGCTGAAAAGAAAGAAAGAAGGAAGAGAAAGGAAAGGAGAGAAAAGCTGAAGGGTTTTTTTGTTCCAAGATTCGGTTTGTGGCTCTCCCAACCTTTTTCCTTCATTTTTCTTGGAGTCAAGCTCAGTGGAGAGCTAGGGTCGGCTGAGCATCAAGGATCCTAAGCTAGACTTGAGGATTGGCAAGGGGTTAGCAAGATCACATCAGAAATTTGAGGTAAGTTCTTGGGGATTTCTGTTTTAGGGCTTGACTGGTTTGAACTGTGTTTTTGAGCTAAATGGATGGGATTTTTGGGGAAATCAGGTCAAGGTTGTAAAGGAGCAAGCTAAGGAGGTCTAGGGTTCGACTCAAGGTCGAAATTCCACCCACGGTATGATTTCTAAGACCTTATCTTTGTTGTTTGAGTGAATTTCTGGTTTTTGGGTTCATTGTGTTAGATTTTGAGTTTTGGGTTGCTTGAGCTTGGGGTATGAGTTCTTGGGATGAGTGTGAAGTGTTGATAAGTTTGTTTTTGGGCTTGGAAAAGGTTTGGGCAAGGTTGGAGTTGAAATGGTAGAAGAAAATCGCAAGAAGTGATTTTTGGGTTTGGCTGGTCTGCAACTAGCGCTACAGCGCTAGTCAGGGGGCGCTGTAGCGTTAGCCCCTGTTTCTGATGGGGTGGTTCTGTTTGTAGCGCTACAGCGCCCTCTTTTGAGCGCTGTAGCGCTGCACTGTTCACAGAGGGGATTTTTGGGCTTTTGTGAAGGGATTTTGACCTAGGGTTCGGGGCTCGATTCCGCCACTTTGTTTTGGGGATCTGGGACTTCCCGGGGGCTCGGGTTTGGTCCCGAGGCTAGGTTTTGGACTTGAGGTTTGGTAATGACTTTGACTAATGGATTTTGCTTAGGTAAGCGCTAGGGCTCGAGTAGGATCGTGCTCAAGGAGTCAGGTTGATCAAGGCCATCGAATTTAAAGGTAAGAAAACCGTAACACCCGGGATTAGGGCATGGGCCCACAGTGTTATTGCAGGGCATGGCCCTAGATTGTTTTACTTGAAAATGTATGACCTTGAATGAATTATTATATGTTTGAATGATTATTTCAAAATGTATTATGCGTGCAATTATAATGAAATGAACGGCTAGGGCCGAGAGCGGCAAAGGCCGGGTACGGCCTTGGGGCCGGAAGTAACACTCAGCACATGGGGTGCTTATAGCCAGGGTGGGAACCAAGGGATACATGAGTTATCCTGACGGTGAGGACCGAGACCCCAGGCTTTGGTAAGGCCTCTGGGGCGGCATGGCCGTGCTTGTTTAGTCTGATGGTTTTCCTATTTATCAGTGGATTATGTCAGCTATATACTATGCATATGTTATGTACTATTTGGGTTTTCTTGCTGGGCTTCGGCTCACGGGTGCTCTGTGTGGCAGGTAAAAGCAAGGAGTCAGTCAACCGGCCATGAGTATGGAGAGCGTGGGGGCGGCGCGTACATGTTCGGCCTGCCCGACTGCTTTGGTTGGGGGCATTTTGTATATGGCTGTATTAACTCATTCTTTTGATAGTTAACCTGGTGTAAATCTATTTTTGAGTTGTAAATATTTTGTAAACCTTATTTTTGGGATCCCAGATGTTGATACTTAATGCTTCCAATGAAACTAAACATTTTCAAAGACCACAGCCTTAAATTCTGGTTTATTCACACTTTTGGTTTTAGAAACCACGTAGAGTCAGTCCAAAAGCACGATTTCTATTTTAAACTCACTATGTAACGGCTCTAAGGTAGTAGGGCGTTACACATGGATCGTACATAAATATCTCCCTTTTACCGGGTCATTTGTTCTTTCAACAGAGTTTAATTAATAAAATATAAATAAATCTAATATTACAACAATATGGCTATTATTCTGGGATATCTGAGAGATTCCCGCGCAAGCCAAGACCGATTCTTGTTGAAGCCGTTTTTGGGAT
This sequence comes from Humulus lupulus, assembly GCF_963169125.1. NCBI lineage: Eukaryota > Viridiplantae > Streptophyta > Magnoliopsida > Rosales > Cannabaceae > Humulus > Humulus lupulus. The sequence continues at coordinate 55,720,354 of NC_084796.1, read as the reverse complement.
TTTTTACGTAGCCCTGCTCTATCTAGTCGATCCATATCACAATCAAGCTGGTCAGCCAAACCTTCACTGGGCAGACATGCACCTGGCTGGGTAGACATGCACTTGACTGGGCAGACATGCACTTAACTGGGCAAACATGCACTTGGCTGGGCAGACATGGTCATGACTGGTCGGACATGGTCATGACTAGTCGGACATGGTCATGACTGATCGGACAAGGTCATGCCTGGGCAGACAATCATATGACTGGTCGGAGAAGGTCATTCCTGGTCGGTCATGACACTTGACTGGCCAGTCAAAAATCCTAAGACAGAAACTCTACCAGGTCAGTCAGATCACTTTATCACAACTCCGAAGAGCCAATACATTTATTGACTATTAATGTGTCATCTACGGACCATGTATTGCCACTTTTCACCTCTGATTGCCACGTCATCATTTTCAAATTTTGGGGATAACATTTGCCCCCCAAGTTTATTATACGATTTACTCGTATGATAAACTTTTCTTCTAGCAAAATGTTTTTGAGGTCATCCAAAAGCTTCCATTCAGTCGATAACTTTCACGTAAACCCACGATTGAACTTGTCCTTTGATTTCTTCAAATTCTATTTTTTGATCTTGTGGTAGTATCCCATGAGTAAGAAAACATGTTTGTGCCCCATGCCCTTGAGATTTATTGTCCTTTCGGACCTTATAGCCAATTGGTCATTATTTTTTGAAAATCACCAAGGGCACCATAAATATATTTTCCCAAGCCGCTTGAATATGCCACTGTCTGCTCGGATGTAATGGCATCATCATTCGGACATCAGGGTTCCATCTCTCGGACATCACGCATCCGCTCGGAGCACGCCATCCGCTCGGACTGCTACTTGGACACATGCCTTTGCTCGGACATACGCATGCATCCTTGCTGCGCGTTTGGCTGGCACCCATCCGATCGGGCCAACACGTGATTTCCCCTCGGAAGCTTGCTTGATGTGACTCCTCGGACGCGCGCCATTACCAACCGCTCGGCCAATGGGCCTATCTCCTCGGACGTGTGCGGCAGCTCCTTGAAGGTACACCCCCAGCCGCTCGGACGCATGCCACTGTCTGCTCGAACACGGGCCTGGCTACTCGGACACAGCCCCACTTGATCGGATGCAGCCCAATTCGCTCAGACGCAGCCTTAATCCGCTCGGACGCAGCCTTTGGATGCCTCTCCCCCTTGGATGCCCAGCCAGCCATTCAGATGCAGCCTCCAGCTACTTGGACGCAACCTTTGGACGCGCGCGTGGATGCAACCCAGCTGCTCGGACACCGCTCGGATGCAGCCCTCGGACGCGCGCGGGGGCCTGCTTCAGCACACTCGGCATCCGCTTGGGCATATGGCATAGCCATTTAAGCCTATGCCTAAAACTTTCCCTACCAAAAACCATCATAGCACCTTGTTCTAATCTCCCAAAAGTATTTTGAGAGATTGATTTCTCTCAATCAATCTTGGGGAAAAATTGACTTCTCTTCTCAAAGAAATTTTTTCACTGTGTGGTAAGTATTTTTACTTTGCATTCATTTACTCGTGTTTGTTTGATTCACTCCAAGGACTCATCGATGTTATTTATGCTTAACAACAGAGTTTCCTACTCGATCAGTGATACATGCTTAGCCGACCAGGGAAGTTGTATTAACTCTCCCGACCAGGAAAACTGGCTAGTAGTTTACTCTTTATTCTTGTGAAGACAATTTTTACTTAGCAGCTTTGATATTTTTCTCGTACAGCCGAGCTGTTGGCATTTATACTTTACTTTTATTTTTTAACTTAAAACATTCTAAGTCTTTTTAGACTTAAAAAGTTATAAGTTTTTTGTGAATAGTAAAGTCACTCTGATGTATGCCTTATATTTTCGCACAAGTACTTAGTTTTCTAACTTAGAAATTTTAGACATTTCATAAGTCCGTACTAAGTATACTTTCTCACACTCTTATTGCTTTAATATTTTATGAGCATAATGTTTATTGTCACACGAATATCTGCTCCTAACTTTTGAAATTTTAAAAAATTCCAAGTTACTTAAGCTTTATCAAACAAGTTAGCTTAATGGCCTTTTTGGACTTCGAAAATTTACAAGTCAGCCTAAAAACAGATATATTAACTCGTGCTCTTATTGCCTGTGTTAAATTATATACTAGTATACTCCATGTGCCCCCCAGATGATCGAGGGTTGAAAGATCCTTAGTCACTTGCTACTTGACCGAATCTATTCGAGCAGTTAATTACTCATGAAACACGTAGAATATATGGAAAATATTCAAGCAGTTGAACACTGCTTGAACGTATCGACCAGTTGAACACTGTCCGATTTTACCGACCAGTTGAACACTGCTCGGATAACTAACACACATGCATATTTGTAGCAAGAATCGACCACGCTGCGCGTAGTCTCTTTTATTACTCGTAAATTAAAAAGGACAAAACATGTATAATAACGAGTCTTAAACAATAAAAAAAATTCAAAAATAAAATGACTGGTTAGCAAATAACCAGCTCATAAACCAAACTCAAATAACAAGTCAAACAACTTGAAATCAAGTTACCACTCTGAAAGCGGTATTTAGAAATAATATGTCCTCCGATGCTCTCCACTCCAGTGGTTTCTGATCCTAGTACTCCCGCTCAGCATACCTCTCCCTTGCTTCGTTGCTATCCTCAGCTAAGTGTGGACCTCCACATATAGTGTCTAAGGTAAAGTCCACAGGTCCGGGTTGCAAGGGTGGAGATCTTTGTCGTTTGAACCTAGGATTGCTGCTGCCTCCTTCTCCTTGGGGTGTCTCTGCCCGGTACTTTCTCAACTTGCTCGACCGGAGAAGAAATTCTATCTCGTCCTTGAGGTGATTGCATTCATTCGTGTCATTACCATAATCTCCATGGAAACGACAAAACTTATTCATGTCTCTCTTCCTCATCTCTTTCCTGATGGGTGGAGGTTTCTTGTAGGGAACCTCTTCATGACTAGCAAGATATATTTCCGCTCGGCTGACCGAGAGAGTGGTGTAATTAGTGAATTGAGGCTCATACTTGGTTGGCTTTTTACTTGAACTCAACTTTGCTTTCTTTTCCTCAGGGTGGTCAGACCCGTTATTTCCACGTTTCTTTCCACCATTACTAGGAGAGTCAGTTGATCCGCCCGGATTGTTTATGCCATTCTCCTCTTTCTCGATTGCATCATCCAATTTCATATACTTGTCTGCTCGGTCAAGAAATTGTTGAAGTGTTGAAATTGGATTTCTGTGTATACTATCCCACAAAGGGCTCCGATAAGTTATCCCAGCGGATATGGCAACCATCTTCCCCTCGTCTCCTACAGCAGTTGCTCTATTGGCTTCTCTCATGAATCTCTATATATAATTCTTTAGAGACTCATCTTTTCCTTGTTTGATATCTGCCAAGTGGTTGGCATAAACTGGTGGAGTCCGGGCAGTGTTGAATTGTCTACAAAACTCCTTCCTGAATGCTTCCCAAGAGGTAATGGAGTTCGGATTAAACTTCCAATACAATTCCTAGGTAGTATCCGACAAAGTAGTCGGGAAAACTCTACACCGATAATCATCACTCACTCCAAGCAATTCCATCTGGTCCTCGAACTTCCCAACATGTCTGATGGGATCTGCCTTTTCTGTATATACTGGCAGAACCGGTGCTTTATATTTTGCCGGTGGCTGGGCTGCTCTAATTCGGGCACAAAATGGGCTGCCACTCCGGTGGTCTATCGCATCTATCCTGGAAGGTCGTTTTGACAAACCTTGCACAGCAGCTGTTAGCACATCAAGCTAGGCTTGGATGCCTGGTGCAACTGATGAAGTTCCAAGATCTTGACCGCCTGGTCGGGCATTACTGTAATGCTCCGAATTTCCTAATAAGGGTTAGGACCTTGATTAGGAGGCCGGGAGGGCCATAATTGAATTATGATGCAATTTAATGATCATATGCATGTTCATGTGAATTATATTATTATATGATGGTAAATGCATGCATATGGGTGTATTTATGATTATAAGGGTATTTTGGTAATTTGGCCGCTGTGGCCGTAAATGTGTATTTTGGGTGCATGGTTGTGATTAATTAATATAGCCACATTATAAGGTGGATTAGTTCGAGCTATTCGGCATGAGACGATCATGGAATGTAAGTGTTCGGTCTAGTCATAACGGGTTAAGGTTCGGGGCTCGGGGTGAGTCTCGGGGTCATTTTGATGATTATAGCATTACCGGGAATAAAAGGGTAATGGGATATGATTTATTGGTATTTGAGAATGTTGTGAATAATGGGAATTGGAGAGTGTTAATTATAATTAACGAGATAGGCGGGAAAGGACGATTTTACCCTCGGAAGTCTTTAGAGGGATTTAATTGGCCTAGGGGCATTATGGTCTTTTGACCTTAAGGATTTGTATAAGCCTTTGAGTTTTAGAAGGCTATGGAATGGTTAAAAACAGAGCATCATTATCCTCAACCTTCTCCCTCACCCGTACACCATTTCTCCTTCATCTTTCTTTCAATTTTTGAGAGCCATCTTAAGGTATCAAGCTAGGAGAACAAAGGTGGGAGCTTAGGAACTTGATTCAGCCATTAAAGGGGATTGAAAACCAAGCTTGAGGTAAGGAAACTTAGCCATGAAAGTCTTGTTATACTCTGTTTTCTTTTAAATTTCAGCTTGTGATTTCTTGGGGGTTAGTTTGGATTAATGGAAGTTTTGATTGATGTTTACTTTGGGTTTTGATGAGGGTGAGTTGTGGATGATGTTTGGTGGTTGAATTGGGTGTTAGGTTGGTGTTTTGGATTGGTTTGAAGGGCTTGTTTCAAAGAAAAATGCAGGGGAGGTCGAGCTGGTGCGTGTGGGATTTTTGGCTGATCTGGGTAATGAGCCGCGTCATGGCTGTGGTGCGCCGCGGCCCATGGTGTTTGTCAGGGAGAGGCCGTCTCTATTTGAGGGGCGCGCCACGGCGCAGCTAGGGAGGGCCGCGACCCTTAGTGGCTTTTTGGCCAGAAATGTGTTTTTAGCTTGGGGATTCAAGCCTTAGGCCTCGGGGTTGAACCTACTACCCAGTTGAGTAGTGTTTGACGTCTCAGAGGCTAGGTTTTGGTTTGGGAACCTTTTGTTATTCATTTTTATTGATGGTGTCTTATATCTTGTTATGACTAGGTGACCGCTAAAGGACTAAAAGTTGATCGTTCTCAAGGGTCGTTCTTTAAATCATTCTAGCTCGAATCTGAGGTAAGAAAACTGCACCCTGTGTTTATGTGACATGCATGGCTATTCTTGATGCATGTTGGTTGGTTATTAAATATGACATGCATGGCTATTATTGGTACATGTTGGACTGTTAAGTGTTATGCATATGATGCACGAGAAACATGTGATTAGGGCATGCTTTGCTTACTGGGTATGGTATCGTTCAGAGCTTGAATCTCTGTGTTTATGCATGATCCTAATTGTACTAGTACTTGTTTAGTAAGCATGCTGAATACCTTGTTTTTGGGTATTGAACATGTGATATATGTTTGGTGGCATGGCTTACTTGTGTATGGCACTGACTAGTCAGGGACACTGGCCTAAGAGTCAGAAATGGCATAGCGTCATGAACGTCGAGCCAAATGAAGATTAGATCTAATCGATATCAGCATTGAATGGCTCTATGGCATTAATGCTGGACCGACTCTAAAGTCGATGAACATGCATTGAATGGCTCTATGACAATAATGCTGGACTGACCCTAAAGTCGATGAACTTGCATTGAATGGCTCTATGGCATTAATGCTGGACCGACCCTAGAGTCGATGAACCTATAAGCGCTTGCTTGGTCTAAGACCAGATGATCAAAGCCAGGGCATATGGCCCCGGTGACTGTTTGTCACATGGCTAGGGAACGCTGTTCCAAGGTTATGACTCTATGGTCATGGGGAAAGGTTATGTTGGTGACTATTCACCATAAACCTATCCTGTTCAAACTCATGAAAGGTTCTCATATCAGTTAAGCCCTGGTGACCCTATCATCACATGGAAAGAAGGAGTTGTACCCACTTTTGTGACTTTTGCTACTGTCACCTATCTGTTTTGGACTGATAGTCCTGGATGATTATTATGATCATTGTTGATATTATATCATGCCTTATTTTGTTTTCTTGCTGGGCCTTGGCTAATGGGTGCTATGTGGTGTAGGTAAAGGCAAGAGGAAACTGGACCATCCTTGAGTTGGAGAGCTTAGGTGATGATGTGTACATATGCAGCTGATCGTCCACCACGACCGAGGTTTAAAGTGGAACTAGGGTTAAACCCTGTTTTGCCGCATAGAATGGCCTGATGTAAATATTTTCTTGTAGTAGACTCTAAAATTATACTTTTGGGATCCCAGTATATATGTTAAACATTATAGTGAAACGTTACATCTTATCCAAAGTTTTTAATCCCTAAACCGCTAATCATACTTAGTTACACGTTTTTGGCCAAATGACTCGATTAGCGAGTTTAGCACTGTTTACAAGGCACACCGTAACGGTCCATGGAGTTGGGGCGTTACACCTACCATCTGGTGCACTCTCGTCAAGTATTTCTACTTGACTGGCAGGGCGGTTCAGATTTTGCCCTTCGACCGGGACGGTCCTCCTCTTGTTGGTGATATCGTCCCTCAGATCCTTCCGGGAAGCATGCTTTCCTGCCCGATCAAACATCGTACTTTTCGATTTTCTAGAGGGCTTACTATGTGGGACTTGCTCTCTCCTACTACGCTGCTGGTCGGGGTGCAGTGGAGGCTTTTCGGTACGCCCTGGGCAGTCTTTTCCTCCTTGTTGGTTGTTGCCTTCCTTTTCCTTTGATTGGTCGGTGTGATAACTATCAACCTCATCACGACCATGCCCATCTTTGAATTGTGAAGTCCTCTTATCTCGAGGAGTCCTGGTCTGATCATGCCTGGGTGGAGTCCTTTTACTGCCTGATCGGTGACTTTCTGACCTCGAAGTTTCTGATCGTTGGCTCCTGGAGGGGGTTCTAGACGGCTCCCTTTGCGTCGAGGCAGTTCTGGATCAGTCCCCATCATCTTCCCGACCAGGGGGGTTACTCCTACTTCTGTCCGGTCCACGAGAATTGACTCTGTCAGTGGTCCTCCGATCAACATTATTATTTCTTGCTCCCTAGGAGGCTACTCGTGGTGCGACTTGAGCATTGGCTTGGGCCAATTGGGTAGCCGCTTCTAGAGCAAGTGCTGCTTCATGATGTCTCCGGTCGACTTCCTCCTGTCGCTGTCTGAGCTCTTTACTCTTGGCCTCCATATCGCGCCTCTGCTGCTCTAACACAGCTCTCTGCTTGGCCATCTCTTCAGCGAAAGACTCCTGCCGAGCATTGAATTTCATCATCTCCTCTTGGAAAGTGCCTATTGCTTCCTGGAGTTGTTCAACTTCTGGAGTGGTTTCCTCGAGAAACACCCTGGGCTCAGTCTCTAGGTTTTGCGGTCCAGGCTCTTCTAATATAGCAGGCTCCTTTGACGTGCCTGCCTTTTTGGATGCCACATTGGTATTCTTGGGTGCCATTTCGATATGATAGTCATGTACTTCTTCTCTTCAGGCTCTCAATGAAAGCACCAAAATGTTGATCGCATTTTTGGCCAACGACGTGTAGACGTCCAAACGACAAAAACCATCAAGAGAAATAAACGACACAAATGATTTTTATAGTGGTTCAGCCCCAATATGTTGGTAATAGCCTAATCCACTTATAGTTGTGATTATAGATCTGCACTCAAAATTAGATGAACTTGAGTCAACTGAGTTTCTTCAGTGAAGATTACAAGAATACAAGTAGAAAAATATAGAGTTTCTCTCTAGAGAATACAAACTTTATCTCTCTAACCTCTTAGAAAATGCCCCAAGCATGCCCCAAGTAACAGTCCCCAAAATCTCAAAACGAGAGAGTTTTCTCAGCCCCAAAAAGATCAGCCCCCCAAATGATGCCATGAGCCATTTATTTATAGGCTCATGGATCGTACATAAATATCTCCCTTTTACCGGGTCATTTGTTCTTTCAACAGACTTTAATTAATAAAATATAAATAAATCTAATATTACAACAATATGGCTATTATTCTGGGATATCTAAGAGATTCCCGCGCAAGCCAAGACCGATTCTTGTTGAAGCCGTTTATGGGATTTTTTACGTAGCCCTGCTCTGTCTAGTCGATCCATATCACAATCAAGCTGGTCAGCCAAACCTTCACTAGGCAGACATGCACCTGGCTGGGCAGACATGCACTTGACTAGGCAGACATGCACTTAACTGGGCAGACATGCACTTGGCTGGGCAGACATGGTCATGACTGGTCGGACATGGTCATGACTGGTCAGACATGGTCATGACTGGTCGGACAAGGTCATGACTGGTCGGACATGGTCATGACTGGTCGGACATGGTCATGACTGGTCGGACATGGTCATGACTGGTCGGACAAGGTCATGCCTGGTCGGTCATGACACTTGACTGGCCAGTCAAAAATCCTTAGACAGAAACTCTACCAGGTCAGTCAGATCATTTTATCACAACTCCGAAGAGCCAATACATTTATTGACTATTAATGTGTCGTCTACGGACCATGTATTTCCACTTGTCACTTCTGATTGCCATGTCATCATTTTCAAATTTTGGGGATAGCAAACCCGAAGCTGGTGAAACTCGTGAACCCTAGTTCCTTGATCACAGTTTTTGGGATTCTACATCAATAAGAACACTAAGTGGACGTAGGCTATTACCATCACCGGGGCCGAACCACTATAAATCGTTGGTGTCATTTATCTTTTTGATCTTGATTTCATCTCGTTTTTATCGTTTTACTTGACTTCGTGTTGTTGACCAAATCGAGGGTCAACACAAAGCCTAACCTCAATTAATCACAAAGAAATATGCAAATACACAATTTATTTTCACAAACAGAGGCAGTAGATTGCGATCTGATTCGTTTCTAGGATACATTTTTACATAACTTGACAACAATAAACATTTCTAGCATAACCCTAGCTACATGCATGCATGCAAATCATCAAATCACACAATCTCAACCTTAAGCTTAAAATAAACTCCAAAAACCATTAAAATAACCTATACAACCAGATCTACCAACATAAATCATAAAACTCAAGAACAACCTTAAAGTTTTACCTTTTGATAGTTCTAGCTTGGAGATGTGTTTTCCTTAGCTTCTCAAACACCCCCATTTGATCTACACTCTCAAACCGAGCCCCAAAGTCTCATATTCATATTTTTAAGAGAGAGTTAGGGTAGAAAGACTTAGATGAGGGACAAAACATGCAAACTACCAAGACATCTTACCTTGCTTTTACTTTATCACCAATGAGCTCGTCCTTTGAGATCCAACTAGTACAAGCTTCGCTTAAACCCTCAAACACAAGATCAATGCCATTAATGGCTATTAGATCACATGCATGCATAATACACCCTTAGGGTTTCAGGTTTGAAGATGAAAATGGAAGGGAAGATGAATGAGGTTTCGAAACTTACTCTACACAAATGTTCTCTTGAGCTTCTCTCTTCTTCAACGAGGGATGAGTGTTCTTAGCTTATGGAGAGAAAATATTGCAGCATTGGAGAGGTAGAGGGCTTTAGGGTTTTGAGTTTGGGAGAGGGAATGGAAGAAAGAGTATTTTCTTGAGAGAAAACAATTTTGTGAGAAAATGATTAAAATTATAAGAGAAAAAATGATTATGGTTTAACTTGTGAGTGGGGTAAGGTTCTTACTCTTCCCCTAGGGTAGGTGTCCTAGGCTCTTGAGAGACCTAGGGCATAGCCTTGCCGCCCACCACACTCTCTATCCTCCATTGGAAAAGACTTTTATGCCCTTGCTCATTTTTACCTCTCTCCTTAGACACTCAAGGGCCCTTTGGTAATTTCACTTATCTAAAATTCCCTAAAAAAATTTACCCTATAGTATTTAAATATCTCCAAGCTTAATTAATTAAATTAAATGTGACCCAAAAATAAAATTTGTCACATATCACATAATTTTGGTAATTTTATCAAATTGACCAAAATTCCCTTAGAGGCCCAAGCAATAAATTCTCATTCTTAAGCCCGGTTGATTGGAATTCAAACCTCAATCAATTTTTCTTAAATTTATTAGCTCGATTATAAAGTCTCAGTTGCAAAAATATTTTTATGCCATAGTATTTCCTATTTTATTTAATCCGAGATTTTTCTCCCATTAGGGTTTATCCCTTGGTCCGAGAAAAATCTTTCTTTGCATAAAGCTAGATCCTTTACGGGAGCAGTCATTAATCTGGTCTTTAGCTCTTGAAAACTTTGTTCGCACTTGTCCATCCACTCAAATTTGATGTTCTTTTGAGTTAGTGCGGTAATAGGCGTCGCTATTTTGGAAAAACCTTCCACAAAGTGCCTATAATATCCTGCTAGGCTCAAGAAATTGCGAACTTCTTGTGCGTTATCTGGGGCCTTCCATTGTTTCACTACTTCGATTTTGGCTGGATCGATTGAAATTCTGTATCCTGACACCATGTGCCCTAGGAAACTTACTTGAGTCAGCCAAAATTCTCACTTGGAGAATTTGTTGTACAACTTTTTCTCGCGTAATCGTTGTGAGATCAACTCTAAGTGTTTGGCGTGTTCAACCTAGTTTCGCAAGTATACGAGTATATCGTCTATGAACATGATCACAAATTTGTCCAGATACTCACCCAGTACCCTATGCATAAGATCCATGAATGTCGCAGGCGCATTGGTGAGTCCAAAGACATCACCACGAACTTGTTGTGGCCATACCGAGTTCGAAATGCGATCTTGGGATATCTGATTCCTTGACCTTCAACTGGTGATAACCGAATCTCAAATCGATCTTCGAGAATATCGATGCTCCCTGTAGTTGATCAAATAGATCATCGATTCTGGGCAATGGGTATTGGTTCTTGATCGTCACTTTATTGAGTTCATGGTAGTGTACACACATTCTCATGGAGCCGTCTTTCTTTTTCACGAATAGTACCGGAGCTCCCCAAGGAGAATGACTTGATTGTATAAATCCTTTATATAGGTAGTCTGGTAATTGCGCTTGCAATTCTTTGAGCTCCGCCGGTGCCATCCGGTACGGTGCCTTTGAAATAGGTGTTGTTCATGGAATTAACTCGATCTCAAACTCGACTTACCGATTTGGGGGTATTCCTGGAAGATCCTCAGGAAACACTTCCGGAAATTTGCACACCACTACTACCTCAGTTCTATCATTTTCTATTACGTTCGCCAGGTAGCCGATACATCCATCATCCAGTAGTTTCCTAGCCTTCAAGGTGGAGATAATAGCGAAATTATTCTCTCGGGTTATGCCTTGGAACACGAATGGTTCTTCCCCATGTGGGTTAAAAGTCACCTTTCTTCGTCTACAATTCACCACCGCCCCGTATTTGGTTAGCCAACCTAAAACTAGCAAATCCACGGTCAACTCTTGACCTTTGACCTAGACTGGTATGACTCTAACCCAAGACTCTACCATCATATCCTCCTCCGAAGGTAAGGATACACCACATACATTTGCCATAGGCTCAGGCTTCCTATCTATCTTATCAAAATAAGATGCATCAATAAAAGAATGGGATGTACCAGTGTCCATCAATACATATGCTGAGTTATTAGCCACATGAAGCTAACCTGACACCATGTCGGAAGTCCTAGCTCCTTTATCACCCTGGGTGAGTGCATAAACTCGCGGTCTAGTTCCTATTGGCTTTGGTTGTTCGTTTCCTCCCTTCTGACCATTATTCGAGTAGTACCTGGAGAAATGACTCGGATTTCCACAGATGAAGCAATTGTTGTTGGTGCACTCGCTTGGGTGGTATCAATTGCATTTGTTGCATTGCGGCCAATAGTTGTTTTCTCTCCTTGGTTGCTCGTTAAAGTTTGAACTTCAGCATGGTAGCTCCATTCTTCATTTATTATTTCCACCACTGGGAAAGCGAGAGTTTCCTCCTGAATTATTGGTCTTCCCCACACTTCTATTGCCTCTGGATGCAAACCTTCCAGAAGGGCACTCTGGTTACTAGAGTACCTTTCCCGGTCATTGGAGACATGTTCTCATTCTTTAGCCCTGTAAGGCTCTTTCTTCTCTTGTACAAGCCATGATTCTTGGCGAATTGATCACTCCACGACTTCATCATAAGTATCCAGGCTGGTCTTCCCAGTATCCACGAACTGAGCTATCTCTTTTTTCAAACCCTTCATGAATTTGCGTACCCGGTTGGCTTCAGTGTTTACCAAATCTGGAGGAAATGTTGAGAGTTGGTCAAACTTGCGTACATACTCCTGCACGCTAGATGACCCTTGGACTAGGTTGGCGAACTCAACCACCTTCCGATCTATCATCATCATGTTGTAGTACTTGGCATTGAACAGGGTTAGGAATTCTTCCCATTCCATTTGTACAACATTATGTCCCTTCCTAATAATATCCCACAAGATGCGGGTGCCCTTCCTCAACATATACATCGCACATGTTGCCTTTTCCCTTTTGGTAGCCACCACAAAGTCAAAGATTCTCTCCAACACACTGATCCATTCTTCTACCATCAAGGGGTCCGAAGTCCCTTCGGACATAGGTGGGTTTTGCCTGCTAAACCGTTCCAAGATCGGTTTTGGCTGTTCTGTTCTAGTGCATCTGTTTGAGGATTTTCTCCCACTAGTGGGTCTTCTTGCACTTGGAATTCTTGTTGTTCGGGAAAGTCTTCCCGGGGTGCGGGGTTGTGTGGCGCTTCTGGGAATCTCCGCATCAATGCCTCAAACATCTGAGCATTTGCCACATTCTGCTCATGCACAGTCCTTCTCAAATCTTCTATCTGAGTTGCTAGATTTGGTTCCGACCGTAACCTTTGACCTCGACCTCTCCCTCAACCTCGACCCCTTCTTCTGTCTCAACCACGACCTCCTCTTGGTAAATGGCTGCCCTCTCGGTTGGGTCTGGTGGGTTAACAGCTCGACCTCCCCTGGCACGGGTGTTAGGCACCATCGCGAATTTCTATACAACAATGTTTAAAACATTTGAGTAAACTTGTTTCCCATACACAAGGAAAAGAGAAAGGAAAAGAAAATAATTCACAATGATTTAACTCAAAACAAGTATATCAATTATTCGGGGATATAACCTAGCAATACAAAATGAGCATGAAAGATCATGTTATAAGGTTTTAGTTAGCATAATGATAAATATAAAAGGAAGAGAACCCTAGCTACACGTCGGGTTTCTAGATCTGCCTGCAACAACTACACAAAAGCCTACAACCTAGTAGGATTGCCAATTCTTTACAAAAAGTATCAACGAGACCCTTACATCATAACCTAATCTAGGCTATCCATCAGCATATCCGGCTCTATGTCTGTATCCTCGTCAGTCTGCTCAGGATCCTCCTCGGGATCTACTACCCTACCTCGAGGTATGCTATCAACCACGAAGATAGGCCAATCCATGGCCCAAATGCTAGCTCGATCAGCATACGGAAGTCATCACATGTGACGCGAACTAGCCACCAACGTCTGGGACGGAACCATATCTGTGCCGAGCCTCTCAGACAAGTGCTAGCATATCGTACTCTCCATCGCTCGGGTGTGTTTGCCCTATCAAAGACTTCTGTCATGTAATGCGTCCATTGCCAAAGGACATGCCGATGTCGTTGATCGTACTCGAAGCGTCGAGGATTCTCATCGTTAAAGAGTCTATAGTAATCGATCCTAAGCATAGGGATCATGGCTAGGATCTCTATCACAGGGTCACCTATCTCAAGTATATCAGCCATAACCTACAATTTATAAAATCAATGTAAATAAAGGAAAGCAAAGGAAATATATATGAAAAGACATTACTTACAGTGACTGTCGGTCTATCTTGTAGAATGTACATGTGGGTTTGTCTAAAGAATCGGCTAAACTCGAGCTGTGATACCCCTTGTAACGACCCTCAAAATACAATTTTAAAAACACGTGGAAATCTAAACTTTTACTTTAAATCATTTTATCGAAATCCATATAAAAAACTTTTAAGAAAAGACTATGTGCGCACACTTTTGGTTTAGAAAAGGGAATTACAACTACTCTCCCACATAGTTATAACAAAACAAATGTCATAAAAGAAATACAAGCTCCCAACTTTTCTTTTCAAAATGGCAATCCATCAAAAACCTCCCGAGGTTAGACCAAATGTACATATTCACAAGCAGACTCTGACAAACTTTGCTTTTGCACTTACCTACAACAAGAAATAACTAGTTAAGCGAAAATGCTTAGTAAGAATAGCCTTACAAAACAAGCATGCTAAACTTAGCCATAGGGTCGACCTAAGGTAGATATCGCTACCGATAACTAGGGTATGGGACAAGTCCCAACCCTACCATACAATTTTGTAAGTACTAAACATAACAGAATATCAATACTTTGGTTGCACTCAACAACCAATTTGTTGCATAACATAAATAACCTGCACTTAGAAAACTCTCAGAACTTACAATATATCACTCATATCGTAATATCCTGCACTAAGAAGATTCTCAGGATATTCTAGATATATAACACATATCATACCTAATCAATAGATTAACAACAAGGGAACCGGGCCTCAACTCGGTTCTAGCATTAATGTCCTGGCTCCAACCCGGACTATATTTTTACCATGTTTTGGTTCTGACCCGGACTTTAGCTTACCGTGTCCTGGCTCCAACTCAGACTGTGTTACGCTAATGTTTTGGCTCCAACCCAAACCTACTTACCCTTTAGCCACAAAATACAAAACCATTGCAAGAATAGGTATTAAGCATACCCTGGTCTTAATAACCCAAACAAAACTAGTGTAATTTACTAATACAAGCACACACTAGTATATTCATGTTGTAACCAGGAAAGAGAAAGGCTAACTTACTTGGAGTCCTTAGTTCTTAGCTGGATCTTTAATACCGATATTCATTTTCAGTTTTGCGGTTACTATAATTAATACAGTGTACTCGGATTTAACTATGGCATATTTTTATAGCTAATATTCTTCGATAGCAACATGAAATAACTTCTTAGAGACTCTATACTATAGCCTCTTAAACACTTCACACTATATAATGCCAGATTTCGTTTCAGTCTTTACGGTATCTTAAGAAAATCAGATGCATCGCAACACCTTCTCCGTGCTGTGCATTTTAATAATATTTGGGGATGGAAAAAACGATTCAAATATTTAAAGCAATTTGGGTAGTGCCTGTTGCTGAGCAATTTTCCCCAGATTTTAAGGTAACTTTGAAAATTTATTTCTCTTACACCGTAGCCCTGTTCTTTCTAAAATTTTACAGGGATATTTATACAAGTCTACATTAGTTTCCTTAACTATTTCATAATTTTTGGAGCAATAAAACTCACTCAAATATTTGAAGCAATCTCGCAGAGCTTGCTGCCCAGAAGTTTTGTTTCCAGATTTTAGGGAAAATTTTGAAAATTTGTTTCTCTTAAAACATAATACATTTTCCTCTAAAATTTTACAGTGGCCCTTATTCAAGTGTAAATTAACATCCTACCAATTTTAATAGCTTTTATATTAGGAAAACCCATCCAAAAGTCAAAACAATCTGGGCAGTGCATGTTGCCCATAAATTTTTCCAGATTTACATCAATATGGCAAAAAGTGCATAACTTGGGTTTAAAAAAAAATACCTTTTTATGATTTTCCAAAGCATAAGCTCAAGTACTCACAAAGAACTATGAAACTACACAATTTATTTTCACAAACAGAGACAGTAGAGTGCGATCTGACTCGTTGGAATCCAGACCACGAAATTTTGGCAGCATGCATTTTTACACAACTTAACAACAATAAGCATTTATAGCATAACCCTAGCCACATGCATGCATGCAAATCATCAACTCGCACAATCTCAACCTTAAGCATAAAATAGACTCCATAAACCATTAAAATAACCTATACAACAAGATCTACCAACATAAATCACAAAACTCAAGAACTATCATAAATTTCTACCTTTTGATAGTTCTTGCTTGGTGATGTATTTTATTTAGATTCTCAAACTACCCCTTGTGCTCTACACTCTCAAACCGAGCCCCAAATTCTCACATGCAGAGTTTTAAGAGAGAGTTAGGGTAGAAAGAATTAGATGAGGGACAAAACATGCAAACTACCAAGACCTCTTACCTTGCTTTTACTTGATCACCAAAGAGCTCACCCTTTGAGATCCAACTAGTACAAGCTTCCATTAAATCCTAGAACACAAGATCAATTCCATGCCTAGCTGTTAGATCACATGCATGCATAATACACTGTTAGGGTTTCAGGTTTGAAGAAGAAAATGGAAGGGAAGATGAATGGGGTTTCGAAACTTACTCTACACAAATGTTCTCTTGAGCTTCTCCATTCTTCAATGGGGGATGGGTGTGCTTAGCTTATGGAGAAAAAAGATTGCAGCAATGGAAGGATAGAGGGCTTTAGTGTTTCGGGTTTGAGAGAGGGAATGGAAGAGAGAGTGATTTCTTGAGAGAAAATAATTTTGTGAGAAAATGATTAAAATTGTAATAGAAAAAATTATTATGGTTTAACTTGTGAGTGGGGTAAGGCTTTTACTCTTCCCCTAGGGTAGGTGTCCTAGGCTCTTGAGAGCCCTAGGGCATAGCCTTGCCACCCACCACACTTTCTCTCCTCCCTTGGAAAATACCTTTATGCCATTGCTCATTTTTACCTCTCTCCTTAGACACTCAATGGTCGTTTGGTAATTTTACTTATCTAAAATTCTCTAAAAAAAATTTACCCTATAGTTTTTAAATATCTACAAGATTAATTAATTAAATTAAATGTGACCCAAAAATAAATTTGTCACATATCACATAATTTTGGTAATTTTATCAAATTGACCAAAATTCCCTTAGAGGTCCGAGTAAGAAATTCTCATTCTTAAGCCCGGTTGATTGGAATTCAAACCTCAATCAATTTTTCTTAAATTTATTAGCTCGATTATAAAGTCTCAGTTGCAAAAATATTTTTATGCCATTGTATTTCCTATTTTATTTAATCCGAGATTTTTCTCCCATTAGGGTTTATCCCTTGGTCCGAGAAAAATCTTTCTTTGCATAAAGCTATATCTTTTACCGGATCATCACAATGGCTATAAAAATTCACGATTCATCACAAATTCATATAATATCATTTATCAAAATAAAATTCCACATAATTCTTCACCGGCTCCAACTGGCTACTAACGTGTGTTCAAAACACGGGACGTCACAAACCCGACCCCAGCCAATCCCATCCAACCCTTCCATGACCCCTTTCTCTCAGCCTCTCTCTCAAAAATTCCCAAAATCCCATTTTCTTAAATTTCCCAAATAATTCCCAAACCTCCACCACCACCCCATTCAACCTCACCATTAGCGAAGAAACAGACCTCCACCACCCACCATCGCAGGTATATCTCGGCCTCTCTCTCAATTTTTTTTTAAGATTATTATCCTAACACATTTAATTTTTGTGCCACCACGACGACGCCAAAACAGTGCTGAAGTTTGGGTCGATGCCTATATAGTTGAACCGAGAGGTATATATATGCATGTATATATATATATTTTAAGTTAATATTTGTATAAAAAATATTTAACTTAGTAATAATAAAAATAATATTGTGTTTGAATTATTGATATTGAAAGTTTTATATTCAATTTATAAGTTTGATTTTTTATGATAAAAGTTTGTTTTTAATTTTATTTAAAATTTTAATGTTTGTAATATAATAATGTTGGTTTGAATTGTTTTACTAATTTATTGTATTGAATATGTTGTATATCCTGGACTTGATTTAAGTGTTATTTTGGATAGTTAGAAATATAGTCGTTATGCCGTCGAAATTACTTTTTAATATTTAAAATATAGAATAAATTAAACTTTTTAATAATAAAATTACAAAATAACTATTAGAAAATAAAAGTTTTAATTAATGTAAGACTAACTTAATTAAATAATTTATTAAAATTAAACTTTTACAATAAAATTAGATTTTAACATTTAAATAAATAAAATAATTAAAAAACTACAAAAATTGATATTTAATAAAATTTAATTATAAATAATTAATATATATTTTTTTTCTATATTCAATTAAAAATTCAATTTGAATGATAAATTAATTTTTTTTTTATTAAAATTACCAAAAAATAATTATAAAATAATATCAATCATTATAAATTAAATATAAGACTTACTTAATTTAATAATTAATTCAAATTAAACATTAACACATAACATAGATATTTAAGTTAAACTATAGAAATGATAATGTATGTAATGATTTTTAAACTTAAACATTGTAGAATATATGATATAAGGAAATGTCATAAAACTTAACAAATCATAAGACATCATAAGACAATTTTTTAATTGTCTTGCTTTTCTTTGGTAGTAAGATTTTATTACCAAAGATATGATATAACGATTATTATCACTTAGTGATAATTTTTGTAATTATTTGTAATCACTAAATACCATAGACCTGTTCGAAGAGTCTAAGTCAGTAAGGACTCTTAAATATGTCTCTCCTAATTATCCAGGATTTTTTTGTCCCCATGGATAGTTTGGATTTACTGTATACCTATAGTTTGATCTATAACTCATTTTATTGTTTCATTAGTACAAATTTCGATATGTGTCTCCTTAATTTTTCTTGAGAACTATGGGGAGGTGCTGCTGAAATTAGTACCAATATGAAACAATATTAAGAGTATAGATCACACTATATGTACACAAAACCTGAATGGGATAGATTCTTACCCTCATAAAAATGGAGTGAAAATATGGATTGTAGGGTGTAATTAATTGTGATTTATCCGTGTATTGTAGATGCCAATCGATTAGAGTTGGACATTTTTTAGAAATCTTAATAGTGATGAGTGTCGGAATGGTCTCCAAGTCTTTATCAATTTAGCGAAGGAACAAAAAGACTGTGACGGAAATATTATATGTCCATTTCTTAAATGCCTAAACTCTAGGTTCCATCGGTGGATACGGTAGAGGGACATACCTTTCGATGGGGTTTTCAAGAAAGTTATCAACAATGGATTTTCCATGGAGAGGTGAACGAAGTTTTTGTCAATGAGGTAGTCAAGGATAATGAATATGCAGATGAGATGATCAACGTCATTGACAATTTCATCTTACCGACAAATACATAGGAAGCAGATGAGGTGAATGGCAGTAGAATGGGTTAGTATTATGATGAGTTGTTCGATGAGAATGAAGCCGAGTTGTATCCCTTATGCGATTGGATATCATCCCTTAACTTTTTGGCAAAGTTGATGCAATTGGAAGTTAAGGGGAAATGGCCAAACAATTCCTTCGATGAATTGTTGAAGTTACTAAAGTTTGCATATCCGAAAGATAATAAACTTCCTCCAACACACTATGATGAAAAAAAGAAACCAAGTAAGTTAGGGTTAGGATACCAATCAATTCATGTGTGTAAATATGATTGCTGCTTATTTTACAATGATCATGCAACTAAAGATTCATGTCCGATATGCAAGAATAGTAGATGGAAAAATGAAAGGACGAAAGGGAAAAAAGTTCCGCATAAAGTGATGCGTTACTTTCCATTAACCCCCAAGTTAAAACAAATGTATAGCTCAAGGCATACAACAAAGGACATGGTATGGAATTATAGGGGGAGATCAAAAGAAGATGGGGTGATGCGTCATCCTATTGATGGGGCTGCTTGGAAGGACTTCGACGCCAGACATCTAGAGTTTGCAATAGATTCTAGAAATGTTCGTTTAGGTTTGGCTGCCTATGTGTTTAATCCATTTTGCAACATGAGTCTATCGTACAGTATGTGGCCAATGGTTTTGACCAATTATAATCTACCGCGATGGTTATGCATGAAGGAGGAGTATTTCACGTTGACTCTTCTAATTCCAGGGACAAAATCACCTAGTGAGGCCATGGATGTATTTCTAAGATCGTTGGTGGATGAGTTGAAGGAGTTATGGACTAACGGAGTTGACATAAGAGATGGTAGAAAGAATGAATTGTTTAAGATGAGAGTGGCACTTTTGTGGACGATTAATGATTTCCCTGCTCACAGCAGTTTGACTGCATGGAGTGGGCAGAGATACAAAGCTTGTCCAACATGTAATGAAGATACTTCGTCCATCCGAGTGATTGGTAAAACATCTTATGTTGGTCATAGGGGATTTTTGGGAAATAATCATAAGTATAGAATGAACAAAGAATTTTTCGGCCAAGTTGAGAAGAGAGATCGCCCAAGGCAGTTTACTTGCCAACAAATTTTAGAGCAAGTTAATGCTTTACCACCTCAAGTTCCTGGTAAATATGACAGTTTTGGGGGTGTAAAGCGCAAATGAGGTGTAGTTGAAAGTAATTGGAGGAAAAAAGTATATTCTATGAACTTTAATATTGGAGTTCAAACCAATTGAAACACAACCTGGATGTGAAGCATGTCGAGAAAAATGTATGTGACAATCTCCTTGGAACATTGTGAGACAATGATAAGTCTAAGGACACTACTAATGCAAGACATGATTTGAAGAAAAAGGGATGTTGGAAAGATTTTTGGATCTACGAAGATCAGAACAAAAAGCTATTGAAGCCACATGCTTTGTATGTTTTGACTGTTGAACAGAGGCGCCAGTTTTGTCAATTTCTAAAATGAGTTAGGCTGTCAGATAGTTTGTTCTAATATGAAGAAGAAAGTAACTGATAATGACACAAACATTATTGGGTTGAAGACCCATGACTGTCATGTGATAATGCAACGGTTGCTTGTTCAAAAGTTTCATCCATAATTTATATCAGGCACACTCATGGTATTGTGCAATTTCTTCAAACAGTTGTGTTCTAGGAAGTTGAACGTAAAAGACATGGAAAAACTAAAACAAGATTTGATTATCATTTTATGTAAGATGGAATTGATTTTTCTTCCAGTATTCTTTGTTATAATGATCCATTTGGTGTTGCATCTGCCTAACGAACCTATATCAGGAGGCCCTATATTTATGAGGTGGATGTATCATTTTGAAAGGTACATGAAAAAAATTAAAAAAAATATGTCAGGAATAAAGCACGTCCATAATGGTCTATAGTAGAAGGATATGTTGCGGATAAGGCTTTGACATTTTGCTCCATGTATTTTAAAGGTGTTGAAACAAAATTTAACCGTCCTGATCGGAATGAAGATATAGTTTATGTCTCACGACAATTTTCAATGTTTCAATCTCAATGTCGCCCACTCAGTAAGAGACATCCAGTGAGTTTAGTTCAGGAGATCCGCAACATAGCTGAGTGGTTCATTCTCAACAATTCTCCTGAAAATTCAAAGTTATTTGGAGTAAGTTCTTTAATAGAATTATATTTGGTGATACTTAATTGTTATCTTTAAATCTAATATGTCCACTATGTTAATTAACAATGAACACCTTCTCGAGATCCGATAACGCCCTCTAATCGTGGGGAGTTACAGAAGAAAGAGTTTCGTACATGGTTTCATAAGAAGGTAATATGCAATTACCAAATTATTTACTCAAACATTGTATATTGTTTTATTGTCCATGATCTTAATTTAAGTTTAATCTATATATAGATGTTTGAGTTGCACCAACTCGGGTTGCCTGAATCCACAGATGAATTACTAGCTTAGCATCTGGGCCAAATTTTCTTGCCCATTCCTACAAAGCTTGTATTGCGAATGAGGTTCGCTTTGTGACACATAATCGAGATTAGAATCGCATTACACAAAATAGTGGAGTATCTATTGCTAGACAAAAATGTTTGACATTATATGGCCAACTTGAGGAGGTATTGGAACTATCTTATATTGGTGAATATAAAGTAGCATTATTTCGATGCAAATGGTTCAATAATGATCCGAGCAGGAAAAGATCAATCACTAAATATAATATTACTAGTATAAATGTCACTAGTGAATGGTATAAAGATGACCAGTATATACTTGCTACCCAAGCGAAGCAAATTTTCTATCTTGACGAACTGATGAAAGGTTGAGGTTGGAAGGTTGTTCAAGATATAAATCATAGACATGTTTGGAATATTCCGAAGGATAATGGAGTCTGTTACACCCAAATTTTGAGAATAAATAAATAACCTCGAAATGGTTAATCTCGAAAATAACAAGTGTTGGTTGTACACTTGTAGAAATTGACATGAATCCGGATCTGGTAAGTTATTAACACTCGAGCATGAGAGACATTGTTTGAGCATAAGTTGCAGGCTCGAAGGCAATGATCTTCTCCGAAGAATGAGGTTGGAAAAGTCACTAGAAGAGGAGGAGGTTGACTAGAACGACGAGCTCGAAGTCTAGATCAGTCTCGAAAAGTGCATCAACCTTATAATTGAGCTCAGCGACGCGTTTTGCACGCAATGACTGTTAAGAAACCCCTATTTCTTAGGGATTTGTTGTTATTAGATAATTAAATCCATATTATCATGGGATATTATATAATTAATGCATTTATTTGTATTTATTTCAAATTTGAATGATTAATTGTAACTTCCCGAAATAAGGGGAAGATATTATGTCAACCAGGTCTATAAATAGCCTGGGGAATTTCATTTGTACTCACACACAGATTGGACTAGAGAATACTTTGCAAAATGGCTTTCTGAAAAAGCTTTGAGAGAGTATTAAGATAAATAATATTGACTTGTGAACTAGGCAGATTTTAATTGCTGAACCATGTAAAAAGCTTGTGAATTGTTCTATTTTTTCTGCAACATTGTTTAGTGCTCTTCATATCTAAGTTGACAAAAAGAGGCGTCAACAGTTTGGTGCTTTCATTGAGAGCATTAAACAAATTTCTGCATTGTTTAATTAGAAACCTCCGACACAGCATCAATGGCCGCTACGAACAATCCTGGGATTGGTGGGTGACCATTGCCACAAATCCCTGAGGAACGAACTCCTCAAATTGAGAACTACCTGTGAAGGCCTGGGAAGTAGCCTATGGCAGATCAGGACCCGGATGAAGGAAGTACATCATCCAACTCCAGGGGGCCACCTGCTCCAACCCTCAGGCTCGACAAGGAATTATACTATAATCTTGAAAGATACGTGCCCATTGTGGAATTGGAGAATCGCAGATTGTGCGAACAGCTGGCTGAAGCCACACGACGCAATGAGGAATTGGCTAGGCAAGTCACTGAGGCACATGAACCTCCTCGGAGGACCAGAGGGCATCCCCGCGGGAGTACGAGCACCAGAATGGCTGAAAAAATGGCCCAACAATCCCAGCCGAGGCCTAGGGAAAATACTGGCAACGGTCGCCCTGGGAGAAATGCTCAAAATGCTACTAATGGCAACTCGACGGTGAGTGTAACGGTTGGAACAGGGAATAACAAAGCTCCCTTTATAGCTCGAAACAATAAAACCAAGCCTGTTAGGAATAACTCAGAGCCAGTTTGAGCCAATTCTAGACCTTCTAGACCCAACAATAAAAGGCCTTTACTGTTGCCAATAAGGCATCCTCCATCATTAATAAGCCATCCATCTCTAGTTTGAGAGGCACCCCAGCCACCTCCTAATGGGAACCAGACGGGGGAAATAGCACCCCAAAGACCCTCTCAGAGTGGAAGTTGAGATAGAAATCGCAGGGCTCGACTTGGACACGGGGGCGAATGAGAAGCTCCTCGAGGACATAAGGCATCCTAGCCAGCGGGAAGCCATATGTCGAGGTCATAAAAGACTGGAGTGAGGGGGCCAGTGGAAGACCCACCTCACAACCATCAAGCCACACAACCAGAGAGAAATGTTAGTTTCGTGAGTGGAAGTTTAGACCTCAATAGGTAGGTGAGTGTATACAATATCGAGCCCAGGAATACTGGGACTTATGAGAACAACAACTCTGATCTTCGAGATCATTTGAATCAAAACTGGGGGCAGGCTAACCTTTCAAACCCAAATTTATGGCCACATTTGAATAGGCGAAAAGAGCCTGTGCAGCCAGTATATGGGAATCGGTATAGCCTTGTACTAGGGCAGGGAGCTGGAGTTTTGACAAATAATAACCAGCTGCCCCAAATTCAAGCTCAACCTCCGGTGGACTTGGTCCAAGAAAGAATCAGCCATCTCGAAAGAGCATTCAGACTCCTTCAAGATGAAAGGAACAAGAACAAGGCAGACGACTTTGATGAGGAGCTCGAGCATTTTTCTTTGCACATATCAAACACTCTATTTCCTTACAGATTCAAAATACCCCAAGTGGCTCCTTTTGACGGTAACTCAGACCCGTATAGCCATCTGAGCACGTTTAACACAATAATACGCGCCAACAATGTCAGTTACGAGCTCAGGTGCATGCTATTTCCAACCACGTTGACGGGACCAGTAAAAAAACTAGTTCGACAAGTTTTGAAGGCATTCGATCTCTTCTTGGGAACAATTAGCAAAAGAGTTCAAGAAACAATTCAAAGCCATGGTAGGCGTCAGACCTGAAGCCTTGGCCTTGACTAATGTTAGACAGCAGTCGGGAGAGTTATTAAAGAGCTACTTGGCAAGGTTTAACATAGAGGTGGCACGAGCCCATAATGTCCATGACAGTGGTCATCTTATGGCAGTACGTCCTGGGATATTTCCAGAAAGTCCCCTTTGGGGCGATATGCAAAGGAAACCTATAAGGACAATAAATGAGTTCAATAAAAGGGCTCAGAGATTCATCAATGTAAAGGAGGCGAGGTCAACATTAAAACTTACCCCCAGCCTGTTATAACTACAATGATGAACGTCAACTCAGCCTCGACCTTGGCTGCCCCATAAACATCGCGGCCCTTAGGAGACAACCCTTCAAAAAGAAAGAAAAATGATGGGAATAACTCGGAGGCGGATGGGGGGAAAATAAAAAAGGAGATAAATATGTCTCCATTTACACAGTTTCTACCGAGCTTACAGAAACTCATGAAAACATTTTTATTGCAAACGAAAATCAGGTCCCGTTTAGATGACCTGGTCCAATGCGAAATCAAAAATCAAAGAGAGATACCAATGAATACTGCAGATTCCATAGTGATGTCGGCCATACCACTGATGAATTCAGACAACTGAAGGACAAGATTGAAGGTTTGATCTCGAGAGGATATTTTGGGCAATATGTAAGAAATAGAATTCCAGCTCAAGCCTCAGCCAGACAGAGGGCAGCTTCTACACAGCCTGCCCATCAGAACATGGCCACGCGCGCTAGGGAGGACGATCAACCTCCCCCGATAGATGGGGAGGATGTGGTAACCATTTCCTGAGGAACACACCTCGTTGGGTTGGGTCGAAATGCCCAGAAAATATATGTCAACGAGTTCAAGATGGGGGACGGGTCTCCCTACAAACTTGACCCGCAAGCTCCAAAACAACAAAGGGTTGAAACTCATCCCATTACTTTCACGAAAGAAGATGCATCACATGTTTAGTTCCCCCATAATGACCCTCTTATCATCACACTCTAGCTCGCCAATAAAAGGGTGCACTGGATAGACAATGGGAGCTCGGTTAACATCCATTACAAGGCCACTTTGGAAAAGATGGGGCTCACAGTTAGAGACTTGAAAGTCAGTGCGACGATGTTGTACATATTTTTAGGAGAAGGGATAGCCAGCATGGGTTCCATTGAGCTCCCAGTAACCTTAGGAGACTATCCAGTCTCGCTAACCAAGATGATGGAGTTTATAGTGATGGACACCCCATTAACCTATAATGTACTACTCGGGAGACCAGGCCTGATTGGGCTGGGGGTAGTGTCATCCATTAGACACTTGGCCATCAAGTTCCCAACATCTAGTGGTATTGGGACACTGAAGGGTGATCAACGGGTCGCTCGGGAATGTTATAACATTTTCATGAGAGGGAAGAGCCAAACAAGTGCTGGTCATCCCATAACTTGTTGTCATCCCATAAATAAGCGGGACAGTCTTCGAAGTCAAAGAAGAGATCAACCCCAGAGTAGAAGAGGATAGAGCCAATCTCGGTCCAATAGAGGAACTCGAAGAAGTGGATCTCGATGAAAAGGATACCACTAAGGTGGCAAAGATAGGGAACAACCTCCCCAAGGATGCGAGATAGAAATTAACTTGCTTTCGGAGGGAAAATCAAGATGTGTTTGTATGGTCGCACACGGACATGGTTGGGAACAACCCAAACAGTATAAGCCATGCACTCAACATAGACAAAAGCTTCCCTCCGAAGCAACAAAATAGAATGCTCTTGGATGATTAAAGGAAGAAGGCCCTGAAAGAATAGGTCAAAAGGTTGAAGGAAAATTGATTTATTTGAGATACTTTCTACCCTGATTGGATAGCCAACCCTGTGCTAGTTCTGAAGCCCATTGGCAAGTGGAGAACTTGGATTGTTTATTCGGATCTCAGTAAAGCATGTCCAAAGGATTGCTTTCCATTGTCTCGAATTGATCAGCTCGTAGACGCCACTGCAGGTCACGACATCATATCCGTCATGGATGCATACTCTGAATATAACCAGATAGCCATGCACGCACCTGACTAAGAACATACGAGCTTCATGATTGATAAAGGCCTGTATTGCTACAATGTGATGCCTTTCGGGCTCAAGAACGCCAAAGCCACATTCCAAAGATTGGTGAATAGGATCTTTGTTGAACAAATAAGGAATAACATGGAAGTTTATGTGGATGATATGCTAGTCAAGTAAAGGCCTAACTGTAACCATGTGGAAGATCTCATTGAATGCTTCGCTGTGCTCCAAAAGTACAATATGAGACTTAACTCACAGAAATGCTTATTTGGAGTATCATCAGGAAAGTTTCTCGGATTCATAGTGAATGGTTGGGGCATAGAGGCAAATCCCGATAAGATTAAGGCATTAGTCGATATTCCCTCACCTCGAAAACATAAAGATGTCCAGATCCTAACTAGATGAATGGCGGCCTTAAGTAGATTCATCTCAAAATCTATAGATCGATGCCTCCCATTCTTTAATCTTTTGAGAGGGGAAAAAAAGTTTGAATGGTCGGATGAGTGTGAACTTGCATTTCAAAACCTTAAGAAACTCCTCGTCAAACCACCAGTCTTATCCGAGCCAATCACGGGGAGAGTATTGTACTTATACCTTTCCACAACCGAGCATGCAATTAGCGCGGTACTTGTTCGGGAGGATAAGAAAGTGCAAAAACTTGTTTACTATGTTAGTAAAAGGTTACTGGGGACAGATTCTAGATGTCTTTTAATTGAGAAGCTAGCGTTATGCCAGATGCATACATCTCGAAAGCTTCAACCTTATTTCCAAGCACATCCTATACACGTATTGACTGATCAACCATTAAGGCAAGTACTATCTAAGCCTGATGCCTCCAGAAGATTGTTAATATGGGCTATTGTACTCGGGTAGTTTGAGATCATTTACTATTCAAGGACAACGATCAAGGGGCAGGCCTTAGCAGATTTTATAGTTGAATGTACGGGAAGATCAACGAGGAAGTCATAACCCCAGCTCGCGAGCTGTGGATACTTTACATCGATGGATCCTCTAACGAAAAAAGGGTCGGGGGCAGGAATCGTTTTGATCACCCCGGTGGGAAGTCATTTTCACTCAGCTTTACAGTTTCGCTTCGAAGCATTAAATAACGAGGCTGAGTATGAAGCACTATTAGCAGGACTCCTAATAGCTTTCGAGCCCAAGGTGAAGGCCATTCACTGCTTTAGTGATTCCCAATTAGTCATTAACTAGGTCCTAGGTGAATATCAGGCTCGTGGCATTAAAATAACAGCCTATGAGGAGAAAGTTAAGGCAGCGTTCGGGGAATTTGAGTTCTATACTATAGAACAAGTTTCGCGGGAGCAAAACTCAAATGTGGACGCCTTGGCTAAGGCTCGCCATGACCAAAGAAGTTGACACACTCAACGTGGTGCCAATCGAGTTCCTACCGATCCCAAGTATAAACGAGCCCGAGGAAGAAGATGACAAAATGATTGACTCGCAACCTACTTGGATGACCCCATAATTGACTACCTCAAAACTGGGAGTCTCCCGAGAGACCGAAACAAGGCTAGGAAACTTATGTACAAAATACCAAGATACACCATCTTGGAAAGGGTGTTGTACAGAAGAGGGTATTCCATGCCACTACTAAGGTATGTAACTCCACCCGAAGTAAGAAATTTTATAGAAGAAATCCATGAAGGATTCTGCGGAGATCACACTGGGGGGTATAGTCTGTCAAAAAAAGTGATTAGGCAAGGATACTTTTGGCCTACAGTTAAAGCAGAATCGTTTAATTACGTTATGCATTGTGACAAGTGTCAACTGTTCGCTTTGATACTACGAGCTCCACCCACTGAGCTCACAATGATGAGTTCTCCGTGGCCATTCGCGGTATGGGGGATTGACCTCATAAGTTCCTTGCCAACTGGAAAAAAAGGAGTAATATATGTTGTAGTCAATGTTGATTATTTTACAAAGTGGACCGAGGTTGAACCTCTAGCTACTATCACCTCGAAAAAAGTGCTGGAGTTCATAGTGATGAATATAATCTATAGATACGGGATGCCCAGGATGATCGTATCTGATAACGGGACCCAGTTTGTCAACGATCTGTTCACACAGTTTTGTGAAAAGAATGGGATAATCAAAAGTTTTTCCTTTGTGGCCCATCCACAGGAAAATGGGCAAGTTGAAGTAGTAAATAAAACATTGAAGAGTTCTATTAAGAGAAGGCTAGAAGAAGTCAAAGGAAGATGGTTAGAGGAATTGCCGCAAGTCCTATGGGCATACAGAACGACAGCACGGACCTCATCGAGACATACCACCTTCTCCCTGGATTATACTTGCAAGGCCATGTTACCTATTGAGGTTGAAATCCCAACAATAAGGTGCACAACATACGACCAAACCTCAAACCATTCCCAGCTCGAAGAAACTCTAGACCTAATTGAAGAAAAACAAGACGAAGCCAATTAAGGAATGCTGCATACCAGCAAAGTGCCACAAGATACTTCAACAAGAGGGTTCGAGACAAAAAAAATTGGATTGGGAGATTTGGTCCTTAGACACATGTTTTTGGCCACACGAGACCCCTCTGCAGGTGTGCTCGGGCCTAATTGGGAAAGACCATAACAAATCGAGTCCACCATTCGACCTGGTGTTTATAAACTAGCGAGATTGAATGGAGGATTGGTCCCACGAGCTTGGAATGGTGAACATCTACAACGTTATTATAGTAATATAGGAATGATGTTTATTCATTTTTAACCCAGCTTGTATTTAATATATGCTTTTTATAAATAAAGCACTGATTTTTATTCAAAGTTTTGTGTATTTTTATTGTTATACTTTTTGCAAGCTCTCAAAATTCAATAACCTAAGATTACAATCATAGGATATTAAGGGGGCATAAGTGGTATACAATCACACCATTAGCTCGAAAAAACATAACATTTATAAAAATAAACTCTAATAGCAGTGGATGGATTGTTAACCAAGCATTAAGTAAACGATAACAGTGTATGGATTATTAACCATACACAAATTAAACAAGTCTGGAACAAAACAACAAATTCTAATCGACATGATTAAAAGTTGGAATTATAGATAAACCAACAAAAATCACGAGTCGAGATATGGTTGGAAATTTTTTAAAATAAGTTTCAATCTCGTAACCTTGAGATCATACTTGAGGATGAGGAAAAGTTATTATGGAAGAGAAAAATATAACTAGACTAATGAGGTTACACACCACTAAGTACTTTCTAATAAAAATATGCAGTAAAAGTAACATTTGACCTCGACAATAACGAAATCGAAAAAGTGCAATCAAATGAACTAGTTACGAATACATAGAAGCTCGAACCATAGCATGACAATATTTGTATAGATAAACAAATACAGAGGAAAGTACTTTGTAGTATGCTCAAAATATTTCGAACTAGAAATATGATATACTATTAAGTAAAAATGGTAAAGGTTTCGAGGAAGAAGCTTGAGCGTAAAAAAATACCATTAGAATACAAACTTGTTAAAAAACTCAAAATTTGTGTATTAATTGTCTTTGCCCGAAGGGCATAAAAATAAATCCTTAATTACAAAAGAAAAGGTAATAAGGAGCACAACCCTTTTTAAAGAACAAATCATTTTTTATTAGCAGATCTAGACTCGGCCTCCTCGCCTTTCTCCTCTTCGCCTCCATCGTCCAAGGTGTTGGCCGTGACTTCCTCCTCGGCCAACCGAGCCTTCCACTTGGAGACGAACTCTTCTTCCTTATCCTGAAGGAATAATGTGTCCATCTTTGGGTTCAAAGACCACATCATGTACATGGCTCGGTTTGTAGCCCAATCCTTCTTAGCCTTGAATTAATCGAGCATGCATTTATTCTCATCCTTGAGGATCTCGAAGGCGAAGTTCTTTTCCTCCTTCAGGAGTTCGGTCTCTGCCTTAGCAACACTCGTTTCTTCCTTTAAGTGATTGATCTCAGGCCTAGCGACATCAAAATTATTCGTCTTAGTGTCGAGCTTCACCTTCAAGTCATTAACGTTGGCCTCAGAAGAGGAGAGCTTGGCCTGGGAAGCTTTAAGAGCATCCTCGAGCTTGGCTTGGGCCTCTCAGACCTCTTGAAGCGATGCTTCAGTGCAGGCTCGAGCCTTCGTGGCTTCCTTGAGCAGGTCCTCGACTTTGGCCTGAGCTCCCTTGGCCTCCTTCAAGTCGTCCTCGGCACAAATTCAAGCCTTGTTTATGTCATAGACCAAGGTCTCAGCGGTGACCATTTTTAAGGAAAAAAGTGAGCTTTGGCGTAAGATACCAAGAAGGGTCTGAAACACAAGGTTACAATAGTTAGAAAATGTGTAAAAAGTAACCAAGAAAGTAAAAATCACATGAAACAAACTTACCGAAACCCCGAGATCCATAGTCTGATCAATGAGGCGTGTGGGGTTATCCCCCCCAGAAATCACCACACTTTGGCGTCAAGGTTGCTGCATGTTTGGCTTGCCAGAGACAACAGTCTGAGCATATATCGGCCCCTAGGCTCCCAGCCACATTTTCCAGGGGATATTCTCGCATGTGGGATGCGACCACGATCGGGGTGCCCACAGGCTTGGGAACCGAAGGGTTCACAACCTTTTTTCCTTTATCCCCAGTGGGGACTAGGCAAGGAGGAGGAGGAGGAGGAGGATGAGTCTTCTTTCTATGAGGAGATGGCATAGTGGTCGGGGGCACATTCATGATGGCTTTCGAGGTCGCTGGGGTAGTGTCCTCGATCATACTCGTAGCATTGGGAGTTTGGACCTTAGGCTCATTGGAGACGACTTTCATGGTCATCGGGAGAGGATCTTTGGCCACCTTCACGAATTTCGATGGGGGACCGCCCTTCTTCGAGGTGGTGCGTCCCCACTTACTGCCTCAAGCCTTAGGAGGCTGCCCCAAATTGTTGTCTAGGTCAGAATCCATCTCGCTTGAAAAGAATAAAGAAGATCAGTTATGCCGAGAAAAGAAAAATTATACACATTTCAATATTAAAAATGACTAAGTATCGGGAACCTAACTGGAGGACTCATTTGAGCTCGAACTCAGAGACCAGGAAATTCCCCTATCTTCTGACGAGGCTATTGGAGTCCCCTCCCTGAAAGTAGGGGACATCCTCGAAAGGTACCTATAATCATTTGTACCATACTGCAATACTATCCCATCCCAAACCTCGTTTAAACTATACATTGTTTGGTATTTTCCTAACCAATTATCGAACCTATGGACTCTAAGGTCTACCCTCGACTAGGCTAGGAAGTTATTCCTGGGGTCCTTCAAAAGAACCATTACATCAGGTTCATATTAAGAAGAGTGGGAGACCACATAAATGGGTCAAGCTCGCTGAGGCCTCGTCCTATGCCTCATTACCCGAGTCCGAAGGTTCGATTGGGCGAGGTATAGGGATACGCGACCTCGAGCCCATGTGTTTGCCTCTCACGAGTAGCTTGGTAGTGGGCACTGGTACGTCTTCCCACCTCGCATATTTACGAATGCCCGGGTCATCAGTGGACTCACCCTCCCTAAGAAGGTTGCAAAGTCGGAGCTTGTCTTCATGAAGAAGGTAGGTGAAGGATCACCGACTGTAGGGGAGCTTGAGGATAGCTTCCCTATGTTCCTTCATGGTGTCTGTAGGCTAGGGACGGTGATAATTGGTTGTATGCATGATTTGAGTGAGTCAATGAAGCTCAAAAATGGAAGGAAAAATCAAATCAGTAAGGACCATAGCAAAAAACTTACGAATTTGCCGGAAGGAGTTGAACCGAGAGGGAGCAAGATTGTCCGTCTAGAAAAAGGCGGTCTTGAAATTAGGAGGATGATTGGGGATATCCTCGAATAACATTTTTTCCTTGGGATAGCTCGAAAGGTAGCAGAACGCATCTCTACCGTGAGCTCGAGAAGGGTTTCTTTTGAGGCCAGAGAGATAGAGGATCTCATGTGCTG
Source organism: Humulus lupulus (assembly GCF_963169125.1). Classification (NCBI taxonomy): domain Eukaryota; kingdom Viridiplantae; phylum Streptophyta; class Magnoliopsida; order Rosales; family Cannabaceae; genus Humulus; species Humulus lupulus. Next base: position 55,687,847 of record NC_084796.1, on the reverse strand, counting down.
TGGGCTCCTCCCACTTCATCTCCTGGTACAACGATCTCAAAGAGATCAAGACCCTGTATGAGTTAGTCTAGAGTTGGAATGGGTGATGCCAGCGTAATCCAGAAAGCTCAAGAAGTAGTCCTTTAGAGGCAGTAAGACCCCTGATCGCAAGTGTTCACGACTCCAAGCCGCGAGCTTAATCTGCCTCTCAGGATCGCCATCGCCAGGGGCGTAGCAACTCCTCTCGTCGGAACTGGCGGGACGACATGCTAACTTGCCGGAGAGCTTCAACCTATGGCAAGAAAGAAGCTCAAAAATCTATCGGGTCAAAGTTATGGAGTTTTGGTAGTGTTCGGCCTCGAAAAAAGAACTAAACGAGACCGGGAGGGAAAGAGATTTGGGGAGAATAGGCTCTAGCACTACAACAAATACCCCTTTCCATAACACATGAATAAAATACTATTAAAAAAGTATTATGGTACATCAAATAATAAAATAATAGGTGGCAAAGAAAAAATAATTTGGCGGTACAAAATTTTTGGAGCTCGCCTATTCTATCTTCTACCCTTTTACTTTGTTATTTTCCTCTCCTTTTTTTTTATTTCCAAACCTCTAAACAATATTTTATCACCTGCTATCATCGAATGTGTTTCCAAGGAAAAAATACTTGTTTGACTCCTACGATCATCGACGGTGTTTTCGATCGCCTACGGTGTCTCCGAAGTCAGCCCACTGTTCTGTCTACAACGATCGGCTCTTCGGCGTTTCCAGTCGTTCGGCTCCATCTTCGGAAGTTCCGATCACGCATGTGGTTATTGATTTTGGCGTGTGTGATTTCGGGGACCATTTTCTCTTTTTTGGGTTCAGCTTCGTTTTCTATATTATGGAGCAGGGGAGAGAACTGGGCTATGGAAGGTGATGAGCATCGCCTGCTTTTAGCGTGTGTGATTTCGGGGACCATTTTCTCTTTTTTGGGTTTGGCTTCGTTTTCTATATTATGGGTAGTGAATTAGAGACCATGGAGGATTTATAGGTAGCTGAATTCACTTTGTTTTTTAGTGTTGCAAGCTAATTTATAGTAGTTACTATTTTTGCTTAGACCAGAGTGTTGAATGGATTAGATTTGATTATGATTTATTTTGCAGTAGTGTTTTTAATTCAGAACTATATTTTTTTATATTTTTAGTTCAATTGAATTTAGGTTTTTGTTTTTTTGTATTCCGGTGGATCACTGGATTGTTTGTTGTTTATTTTCAGTATTTATTAGTAAATGCATTTTAATTGTAATTCTAATGCTTGGATATTGTCGTCGTTTGTTTCCTGAGAAAATGTGCGAAAATTAGAGAAACTAAAGAGGAAATGGGGGCGTGGACCCTAATTCTCGATCTTTAGTTTTCTGCTTTGTTTCATTGATGAAAATATACATGGCTTTGAATCTTAGATGACTTCTAAGTAATTATTATACTCATATTAATCTAGATTCTAGATGTCGTTGATTCAGTGATATTACATACTTATTATCTACATTTTATTTGCTTTCTTATAATTTAATAAAGTATCGACAGTTTAATTTAGTGTTTTATTCATTCAGAATATTTTTTCTTAATAATTTTAATTATTGGTTTTTATTACAGTCGAAGAAAAGAGGTCTTTCGCTGGAAGAGAAGCGTGAGAAAATTCTTCAAATATTTTACGATTCTCAAGACTTCTTCCTTGTGAGCATTCCATTTTATATATGTAATGCTCTATAATTTTTTATTGGTTATTTCATGACCATGGTATATTAATAATAAATTTATAAAAAATCTCCTCGAAGAAGTATATGATTTTTTTTTAAAACGCATTGAGTTTTTTTTTCTTTGTTTTCATAATAAAATGGAAGACTTGTCTTGATTTTATTGTTGGTTTTAGCTTAAGGAACTTGAGAAATTAGGACCAAAGAAAGGTGTGATTACCCAGTCCGTGAAAGATGTTGTCCAAAGTCTAGTGGACGATGATCTTGTTTCAAAAGACAAGATAGGAACCTCTGTAAGTTTGATGTGTTTGTAAAGTTTTGGATATTTAGGTAGTTTGCCTTGAAGTTTTTTTTTAGTAGACTAAGTGAGACTTCTATGTTTATGTTGACACTGTAGAGAAAACATATAGCAACAACTGCGTGTTGATGTGAAACTATTGTACAACTTGTTTATATTGGGAGTTTTTTCTAATTGTGAGTTTTTTTTAAATTCCAAGTGTATTTTTGGAGTCTTCCTAACTGTGCTGGAAATCAGGTAAATTTGGTGCCCTTATAAATCATGTAACTAATTTATCTTGTACTGATATTGAAACATTGGGCAGCTGAGAAATGTAACTCGTAAACTTGAATCCGATCTTCATAGCAGTAAGAAGCGGTTTGCAGAACTTGCTGAGCAGTGTGAATCGTTAAAGAAGGGGCGAGAGGCATCTGTGAGCATCCTTAAAGACCCCATATGTCTTACCAGGGTTTGAACTAGTTTATAGAAATGAACTCTTAGGTTATTATTTGTCTGACAAGTTAGCATTTTCCAGGATGAAAGAGAGGAGGCTTTAAATGAGTTGAAATCCATTCAGCAAAAACATACTGAGCTGAAGGTTGTTAAATGATGTGGCATTCCTTAATGCAGCCAAGGATTCTAACTTTGCTTTGAGTTTCTAATTGCATTTTGTTATTATTTTTAGGAAGAAATGGAACAATATGCGGACAATGATCCAGCTGCCTTTGAAGCAATGAGTTCAGACTTTCTTCTTAGGCCTAAACTCTAGATACTGTTAATTGAGATTAACTGCTTGATACTAGATAGCTTCTTTGTTATGCATACTAATTGTGGTTATTACACCAGCAGGAAGTGCAATTGAAGTTGCTCATTCAGCAGCTAACAGATGGACATGTATTTAATTCATGCATTGTTTCTTTTTAGCAAATTTTAAGCCCAGTTTTTCCCACTAAGAATAAGTTGATGACCCTGTATAACCATATTTATTCTCTTTTCTTCTTAAAGCTTCTTCTTTTGTAGTTACTTTATTTTCGTAGGCTAAAGAGTTCATTGGATTTGATTTGATTTGATTATGTCAGTGCAAGGTTGGAGTTGGTGGACATTGACATTATGATGTATTTTGCATTAGTGTTTTTGATTTAGAACTAGCAAGCAACTTGATGACCCTCTATCACCATCTTTACTCTTTTTGCATCTTAAAGATTCTTCGTTTGAATTACGTAATTGAAACCTTTTGATTTTCCATGATGATGTTTAGAAGCTCAGATAACAGAACCTGTCTTTTTTAGAGATGCATTAAATCTATTCCCTTTAGTTGATGGGCAGTTATACCATGAAAACTCTGTTTAGCTTAAATGCATTAAATTAGAAAGGTTCTTTGGCTCAAATTTCTTCCTGGTCAAGTGTTAACAATGATATATACTAAATTGACAGACACCTTAATTGAAGAAAGTTGTTTTTTCTTTTCTTAACTAAGTAATATGGATAGATACGATGATATGATATATGCTGGTTATGTACTTTCTATTTATGTAGATGAAAAGAATAAGACTTGTAAAACCTTCTTTGTGTTCTTTAAGATTTGTGTTACAATAATATGTTTGTCCTCTTTTCTTTCCTCATACGTGTGCATGTGTTTCAGTTGGATCTTTGCCAGAAAATGGCCGAACATCTTGCAAGGACCACAGTTAAATATATTATGTGGCTGTAATAATGGCTGGAAATGCTCTATTGTTGGCTTTTTATTCAATAATGCTTTGGTGGAGAACACAATGGCAAAGCTCAAGTACGTATTTTATTGAAATTCATTTATATTTCTCTATGTGACAACCTTACTATTTCAACATCATTAATAAAGGCTAAGATTTTTTTTAAAAAAAAGTATCTAACCATTAGTTTATTGTCCTGTGCTTAGAAATAAGTTGGTCTTAATCATTTGACTTCATAATTATAGTTTTTAGGCATTTATATTTGGTTCTTCTATTTTGCTTGCTATTAACAATGCTTTCTTGAAATTTTGGTTTGTTATGACAATAAGTATCCCAATTGTGCAAGCATGAATGTCAATGTGTTCTTGTAACTTTGAGGGGTGTAAAGAAATATAAGAAGTTTTCAGATGTGAGGGGTTGCAGTTAGCCTTAGCATGTAAAAGCAGAGAATACATTTTTTTTATCTGATATCTGAACCTGAGAACAAGTATGTTTTGTCCAGTAGTGTAATTTTGTAGTTAGCTTAAATAGACTAAACTTAATATGTTTTCGATCATCCTCTCCTCTAATTGCGTGAACTGAGAGAGTAGGTGCTGTATTTGATTTGACCTTTCATTTTCCTACAAGTTTCATTGGGTAGCCCTTTGGCTGGTTTCCTTCTCTGATTTGTTAAGAGAATGGATATCTTTATTGCATTGGTGGAGTGTGCTTGTCCTCTCTTCTACTCAATACTAGTCTTTGATTCATCATCATGCAACAAAAAATAAAATTGACATCATATTTATGGTGTAGCCTTGTTTGAGCTTTGGGAGCTTAGTACTATATTTCGTTTTAAACATATTTTTGTTTTGTACTGAAAGAGCTAGTTAGCAGAATGATTCATATAAATTTTTGGTTTTCAGCGGCCTGGCACCGATTTTTGGAAAAAGATTTTATGTTGCCCTGTTGATGGAGAGAAAATTTGAATAGTTGGATAATAAATTGATTATGATACTGGGTTTGTCTTCTGTTTCTTCATTTTTTTTATATAAAAATAATAATAATTTGCTTTCATTTACATTAGTTTGAAGGGCCTATGCAAATTGTTTTATGTCTCAAGACATGTAACATGTTATTAGTTTTGTACTCCAGATTAGATTTGTATTCAAAATAATTTAGCCTTGTAATAATGTCTTTCTTGGATACAGTATGGAAGAGGCAAAAAGAAAATTTATGCTTGTAGCACAACAACTTACACATGCTTTCAAGCTGTAATGACCAAAGAAGAGTCAGAAAAGTTTAATGGTAGTTTAATGTGACACAAAAGTTTACTATCGAAAATTTATGGAAGTTCAATAGTCATGATCTTCACTTTTTGCCTTGAACAGGTCTACTTGGAGTTATCTTTGTACTCCCTGATTCTTACATCGATCCACAAAACAAGGAGTATGGAGGTATTTAACATGAACTTTTGTTTGTTTGTTACAATATCTATTTATTGTGTACTCAGTTGCATTTATATCCAATGATTTTTAGAGAACTAGATTATATCATAGACTATAGTTGGACCTGTGTAGCACTTATTTATTTATTCAAGTGTTGTAGGTTCAGTTGTAAATTGTTGATTGAAAGTTTCTGTTTTGGATTTATTTTCTGTAGATGGTGTTGCGCCTCGAGCTAAGATGAACCAGCAAAGGTCACAGCGTTTCAAGACTGCTAAGGATGCAGCTGAGGAGGTGAGTTTTGTTGTCTTTGAGCTCTGAAAATTTCCTCTGTTATCTGTTATGATTGTCTCCATCAATTGGAAACCTTATTAACATGAAATCCTTGTAAGCTTACCTAAAGTTTGAGCTTGGAATTAACAAGGTTAGTATGATATGTTAAAAATATTTCTCTCCATTTGATCATTATTTTTTGGCAATTACTAGGGCCTTAAGCGCAAATGAACTGTCAGGGGAGGTACCAAAGAAATTGGGACTACTTACTGACCTATCTTTTTTGTAAGTTATAGGCATTTTTTCATTTTAATGGTAACTATATCGTTTTTTCTCCTTTCTTTATGAATTTTCCATTGCCCATTTCAAGCATATCATTGAAGACTATTTCATAGTTTATGATATTAATGACATTTATTCTTGGAAATAATTTTGTCTATAGGTACTTACCAATGAACAATTTCTCTGGTCAGCTACTGCCAGAACTAGGGAATTTAAACAAATTAAAAATATTGTACGCTTGTATTATTACGGGTCTTTCGTTTCATTTCTTTTTCTGTTTATGATTGGGTGCATTTATTTATAGTCCATATAGGTATCATGAAACCCATTGAGAATTACTATTCAACTTAATGATTGCAGTAGTACATTGGTCCCATCCTGATTCCTTTGTTTTTCATTGTTTATATTTGATAGTAGTCTTTTTAGTTCTGGAGTTAGTGGCGAGATTCCTTCAACATTTGAAAATCTCTGAATTAACTTCTTTTCTGTTTTAGTTTACAGGATCTTAATATTAAGTTGTAAAGGATAGTCTGGCAGTGTGGGGATTTTTATAGTATTATTTTATATAGTTGTTCGATCTCACTAGATTAGCATGATTAGTGATACTGATTTTTATAGTTAGAAATGGCAGTACTTTCTATACCAATTGCCAATTATTTGTTTGAATTCTCCCCTTGTCATTGTATATATATAGTCCAAATCCAATAAATCTATAAATTGGACTTACCACTGTTATATGCCCTTACCATTGTTATTTACATGAATTCTAGTTTTACTCCAGTCATTGGTTCATAAACGAGAAATTAATTCCACAAATCTATGTTGACCAGTAGTTTGGTTTAGAGAAAAGTTTTGCATTTAATCAACTAGACTATGTTTTTACTTGTTCTGGTTCATCAACTTGGCCAATGACATATCCACTAATTAAATATCTATGAGCTGAGTACTCAAGTCTCAAAGCATCTTATTAATTTAAGTATTACTAGTAAATAGTTGTTTAAATCTGATTTCAATTTGGCTGGTGCCTTGTTACTTAATGAAATTCTTTGATGATATTTCTTATGAAGAGTCTAAACATGTGCCCTAACTATCTTTGATAGACCATGCTCTGTTGAGGTTAGGTTTCTTCATTCATGTTTCGTCTAGTGCAACTTAAGCAGTTTATTCATTTTAGGCTTGTTGTTGAGAAACTTTAACCTAAGGATCCTGCACTAGCAATTAAAATCATTGAAGAGATACTATTCGTTTGAGCAGCTTTTATTTACACTTTAATTGTAAACATGTTTAATTTATTAAGTATGTTTGACAGTGGTTATTGTAATCCTAGTGATGACTAAGTGATTATAATGCATTTATATAGTAAATACAAGAGGTGCACAAGAAAGCAAGGTAATCCTAGTGATGACTAAGCTTCGACTCTGCTGTATGAACTTACTTGTGTCAATATGATCTTCTGCTTTAGTGGCAGCTATGATTATGGCAGTGAAAACATTTGATAACTACTGAATTTAAATTGGATTTTTTTTGTCGATAACAGATACTTGTCACAGACTTTGAATTCTTTGGTTTGGACTATTAGGAACTGGTGTAGTGTTATGAATGTATGGCCTGCCCTTATTGTTGAGACAAGCAATGATTTCAGGGATTTATACAGGGAATTCTAACATCATTTGAATAGGTGGGCTTTTTATTCCCTTGTGCACACTATAAATGATATTGTAGTACTTTTATTACTACAAATTTTATCTATTAAGTGGTAGCTGCTAGTTCTGTTATGGTTTTCTATGAATCTGTTAGTCTTACTCTAATTTTTAGCTCATTATAAGTGATGTATTCTCTTTTTCTATTTAACACTTCAATAAAGTTCAGTTCATTCATTCTCTATCCTCTCTGATTTTCTCATTCACTTTCATTTATGAATTTAACTGTTTGTTTTGTGGGAAATTCATATGCTTAGATTTTTCTTTCTTAATAGGCTGATATGACCATGTTAGAAGACGAACTACCAACAAAAAAATGACTTTCATCAACCCTTGTCAAGGTATAAAGAAGAAAGTCTTCTGTTGTGCTTTAGAATTATGCTGCTGAATGTTTCTTTCATTTTCATTAAGTTTTAGGTATTGATAGAGTACTCTGTTTGGCAGTGGAATTTTTTATTTGTTCATCTCTTAGCTTATTGTTTTAAGTTGCATGTTTTGTTGCTTCAGTCATTTTGCATGGTAGTACATCTTGCTATACCCTGCTGTTTCGTCAAGTTTTGGAGTTATTACAAATTTAATTTAAACTTTATATGCTTACAGGTGGAAACTAGCTTAAGTCTTATGTTCTTGATAATAAAAGGACTTTTTTTTTTACAATGTGCAGGTATATTGAGATGATTTCTTTGGAGCAATTCTTGACAACATTTGTAGTTGAGGCATTTAGAATGGAAGAATGTATTTCACTAATTTTTGTATACATTTCTTGTTTTGTATTTAGTAATAAAGGAATCTGAATTGGGCATAAATTATGTTGTAATATGATTTCTTAAGCCTAGACTAGTAGACTAAATATTGTAATTACATTTGAGTAATTAATAAAAATCTATTTATGTTACCTTATTTGGCTTCATCTTTCATATTTGTTTTCCTAGCTTTGTGTAAGTAAAAAAAGATTATGTTTCTCTAAGCTAATATAACACATGTGTTATACTAAAGTGTAGTATAACACAAAAAAAGTGTTATATAATCGACTATAAATAACATAATTCAACACTTATCTATATATTGAAATAACACAGAAATTGTGTTATCGTTGAAAGTACAATAACACATCTGTATAACACTGATAAAGTGTTATGTAAAGTACCCTGACCTACGATAACATAGTCGGTCTTAACCATCAGAAAGTGTTATAGTATGTTTTGATAACACATTTTCGGTGTTATTAAAAGCAGTTTTTCTTGTAGTGTGGTGACTTTGAGTTTGGGGTCTAGCGGAATTAGCTGGATTTCTGGGTCTAGATTAGCATGTTCCGCAACTCGAAGCTTCTTTCTCTTTCCCTCTTCAACCTCGTCGATATGACATCGAAAATGGGCTCGTATATCTTCTTGTTTGCACCACTCCTTGTGCTCATGAATCAGCTGTTGATTTCGTGTAATAGGCAATTCAGGTTGGGGAGATGACTGATGGTAAGGGATGGCAAGCTCAGGCCCCCTCCGATTCTCAGAAGACTGCGACATTTAACAAGGAAGAAAAAAGTGAGGGCCCATTATAAAAAAAATAAGAGGAAATTATTAAGATCTTGATAACTCGAGCTCGTAAGCTCGAGAAAACAAGATCACATTAATCGAGCCTGAAGGCTTGAATTGCGAAATTAACTCAAATGGCAACACCAAACTGTTATAAAATTCGGGATATCGAGGGTGTACCCTCAAGAGAGGGGGACATTTATTATCAGTTTAAAAGAATCCATAATTTATAGGGAAAAAGTGGGCAGTTACCCAAATAGGGGTCATCGTTGGAAAACGTGCACCTAAACCCTATTTCTAAACCATGTTTCTTACTCTATATGAAACCCTCATGTAACCCTTTCAAAACCCAGAAAAGACGCACCATTTTCCCTTAAACTTACCTAAAAAACTATTTTTACCATTTATATGCTAAATTAATGGATCAAAATGCCTTATTTTCTTAGAAATGGTCAAGAACCCAAGAACCAGATATGCTATTTATGAAAAATACCAAGGAAAGATCAGAGAAGTTACACAAGGTGGATTGCAGATATGAGAAAATTGTCAATTGTAGAAGGGGTAGTTGGAACGATCTCACAGAGCCGGATGTGGAAAGGGCACTTTGTTCTTTGGGTTTGGAGAACATGCAAAGAAAAAACTCTGGTTCTTATTTTCTCTAGTTCGTGTTTCCTGAAGGTTGAAATGTAAAAGTGAAGAAAAAGAAGGTGAAGAAGGGGTTTAAATAGGCAAAAGGAATATCAAAGGTTAGGGAAATCTGAGCCCTTTATTTGGGTTAAAACGCAATCCGATGGACAATGTTTTATTCCAAAAGTTTAGCGACAAAAAGGTCATATGAAAGGACTTGTGCAAATAGGAAGGTACTCAAGTACTCTCGGTATGTAATCCCCCAATGAAACGTGTCCATACTCGAGTGTGGTAAGTGGACACGTTTTTCGAAAGTGAAGTTCAAAAGTTTCCTTGTCAAAGGATTCAAACCAACACTTTTGAGGGGGAAAAATGTTACACCCAAATTTCGAGAATAAATAAATAACCTCGAAATGGTTAAGATAAAAAATAACAAGTGTTGGTTGTACACTTGTATAAATTGACATGATTCCAGCCCTGGTCAGTTATTAACACTTGGGCATGAGTGACATTGTTCGAGCTTAAGTTGTAGGGTCGAAGGCACTGATCTTCTCCAAAGAGTGAGGGCGGCAAAGTCACTAGATGAGGAAAAGGTTGACTAGAATGATGAGCTCGAAGTCTAGATCGGTCTTGAAAAGCATATCAGCCTTACAATCGAGCTCAGCAATACATTTTAAGATAAATAATATTGACTCGTGGGCTAGGCAGATTTTAACTGCTGAACCACGTAAAAAGCTTGTGAATTCTTCTGTTTTTTTTCCTGCAACATTGTTTAGTGCTCTTCATATCTAAGTTGATGAAAAGCGGCATCAATAGAGTCATTACTGATATTGATGTTATCAATGATGAGAACTCATCAAACTTCAACTTAACTATCGATTTGGGAGAATTGATTGTGCAACAGTCTAATGAACCAGCTCAACATGTTGGCATTGTGTCTCGTCCTTCTACTACTAATCAACAAGACCATGACAATGACGATGAAGGTTTTATTAACGATGATGATGAGGATGATGATGATGTAGAAGGAGGAGAAAATGATGAGGAAGAACTGGTTGAAGACATTAGTGATGACAATAGTGATAATTTGAATCCTATTAAAATAGCTTCAAGTAGTGATGATAGTGATTACCTTATGTAGTAGAATTTTGTTATCATATATGTAACAAAACGTTATGTTTAGAAATAACAATATGTCTCTTTTTATTAAGTTAATGTGTGTCTCACATTAACACTAACTATTTTTTTTCATATTTCAATAATTTTTTTTGTTATAAAGATGTCAGTAGATGTCGCACGCTCTAGTGGTGGAGATGCAGGTGGTGATCATCCCCCTGATCTTACTAGGATCCCTTCATTTTGTCAGCCAGATAATAAAATTTAGTCTTTTTTTAATTTTAAAAGATTAAGTGATCGTTCTTTTATTATTTATCAATGTTTTTATTTTGTTCTACAATTAAATAAAACAACTTTGCATAAAGAGCGTGGAGGAGGAATGGGTTAGGAACTCGAAAAGGCGAGGTGCAAAGCTAGAAAAAGACTTCCAATAACTTTTGAATCAGACATTTATAAGCCATTGGGTAAGCATGAAATATGGTTCACACGTTTAGTCGGGAACACCGTGACTAACAAACTACCACCATATTTTTTGAATTAGAAATCAGTGCCTAATCAATACAAACAGTTTTTTTATACCACTGTAAAGTTAAATAATTTAAATATATTTCTAAATAATATGTGTTATAGAGGTACATCGTTTTACTAATGTTTTTGTTTTCAAAATGTAGCATTATTTTGATATAGCAGGGCGACTAGACTATGATCATATTATTGAGGCTATAAATGATGATGCTGGCATCAAATATTGTGATAGGAAAACGTGTAGGAAGGTGCACTTCAAGAAAGTTTATGGTGAAGATAAGAATTTAGAGCGGGCCCTCAACAACCCCCATAGTGGTGTTAATGCTGACGATTGGAAACAATGCATTGACTTATGGTTGAATGAGAAATCAATTAAATGAGCCGAAAAGAATCATGCCAATAGGGATATTATGAAGTATCATTCTACTCAAGGATCGAAGTCGTTCATGGCTGCCCGTCACGATAGAGTAAGTAACAAAAAAATGTAAATTTTCTTTATTTCTTTGTCTTCAGCCGAACCCAAAATCCGGGAATGTACCAGGTTACATTGAAAGCTAGAAGCAATTCCACACCCACAAGGAGAAAGAAAAATTTGTCAATGAGCAAGCGAAAACGAACCATGTGAGAATTATCTTATTTTTTGACCTTAAAATCACTATGGTTTGGATGTATTACTAATATTTTCTATAAAAATAGGAAATGATGTACAAATATTTGAAGCATAGAGCCAGCAAGTCCCGTCTTCCATTTATGATGAAGGAAGCACGGTTGACGAAAGGATGATCATGAGAAAAGTGTTGGATGAACGTCCCGGCCATGAACGAGGAGTTGATCGCACATTAAATGGGAAAAAGGCCTCCAGCAGTCAATCTTAGACTCGTGCATAGTCATCGTTATAGAACCATCCCGTTCAATCCAATGATAATAATAACATGATGGGACAGACGATGGCTAACTTGCTGAGACAATACAAAGCAGACACTGAGTTCTTGTCTCAATACCTTCCTTCTGAATCCTGCCCACCACCTCAAATAATGATATCGGATGAAGTAACTCAATGGTGGGAGATGTATGCGACTGCACCTTCACAAGCTCCACCACTGCCACCACATATGTTCGGAGATGATGCACCTACAATGTTCCCCCGCCAGTCCTGCCTCAATATACATTTAGAAATAGCACTTCTTCATCAACACCTCTGCCAAGTTCTCCACCGCCCCCAGTCATTCAATATCTAGATGACAATGACGATAATGATGCAATCAACTTAGGATATGTTATATAGTTATATAAATAGTAGTGTTTATTTGTTTTAATAATATAAAGACAATTATTAATATTAAATTGTATGATCTATTTTCTTATCAATTAATGGAGACTACAATTCTTATTTTAAATTTTATTATATATTAAATTTGAACTTTTTTTTTGTTACACTATTTGCGGCGAAAATATAATGTATTTGCGGAGAATTATTAGCCGCAAATAATAGTCAGACAAGACAAATCAGCCATTATTAACGGCGAATAATAGGACTATTTGTGGTGAATTATTTTATATTTTCTTCGCAAATAAGGGTTAATTACGACAAAATCCACAATTATTTGCAGCAGATTTATTGGTATTTACGACAGATTTTTCGCTGCAAATAATGAGGTTATTTGCGACACGCATTTTCTTCGCTGCAAATAATGGTATTTACGATGACCTTTTTGCGATGAAGTATTTATGGAAAAAATTTGTCGTAAATTGTATTAGTGATAAATAATTAGGGTATTTGCGACGAAATTGATCGCCGCAAAAACCCCAATTTCCTGTAGTGTAACTATTTGGTATTTGAGAAAGATTGAATTAAATCAGTCACCCATATAAAAAAAATACCAATGTTGGGAGAAATCAAAGTGATCCAATGATACTTTATTTATAGAATAAATGTACCCACAATGGTTGGTGTTGACATCATTTTGTGTCAACTTAATTATGTAGAGCAATTAAACAATTAGGAAGGAAGATAAGAATAGAAAGACATTTTTTACGTGGTTCAGCAGTTAAAATCTGCCTACATCCACGAATCACTTTTATTAAAATCTATGTTAAAGCTTCAAGAAAGAGCAATTTCACAGAGTGTTTTTAAGTACCAAATTTCGCGTGAGTCCAAATGACCAGATCCAGGCTATTTATATTCCTGGTTACAAGAATATTTTCCCACAAGTTTATGGAAGTTACAACATATATTCAAATTTAAATTCAAAGGAATATTTGAATAATAATGCAATTAAAATTCCTTATTTAAATAAAGATCCCATAAAAATAGGGATTCAATACACAGTTTAATCTAATCCCTAAGAAATATGAATTTTCTAACAACTTTTTCTGTGTGTATGTTTAATGCATCCTCAAGCTTGAACACTGCTTCAACGCGCTTTCAAGATCACTCGTAACCTCGAGCTCACCATTCCAATTTTCGCCACTTCCTTGTCTGATTAGTCTGTTGAACTCATCTCTTTTATGAGATTGATGCCTTTGATCCTACCACTCATGCTCGAGTGCTGATGTTGTAGCTCTGGAACATCATGACAATTTGTACAAGTATAATGCTAACATTTGTTAGTCCTGAGCTTACTCTTTACGAGCCTACATTTCGAGGCTGTTTATCTACTCTTGAAATTTGGGTGTAACATTTCCCCCCCTCAAAAGTGTGATTCGAATCCCATGAAAAGTAAACTTTTGAACTTCAATGTAATACCCCAACTAATTCTAGACCTCAGACCATTAAAAACTACTAAACATAACTACTATTTTGGAGTACATAAAATAATAGAACTTCATTTAAAATCCAAAATACTGCACGAAATACAAAATAAGGTATGGGTACCCATTGTTTAGTACATAAAACATAAACTTTAATCAATCATTTAAATACTAAGTGCGGAAATAAATAAAACATAAATGAAAAAAAACTTGAAAACAATGTCATCCTCGATCTTCCAGCAGTCCATTCAATCAGTCCATCCCTAATACACATGCCAAGCTGCCATGAATATGTCCCGCCTTCCATGTTCATTTTTTCTGCACCATCTAAAATAAAAGGAATGAGCATAATGCCTAGCAAGGAAAATCTACTAAAAACATATATCATAAATCATATACTATAAAACATATGACGTGAAAATGTATATCATATAGGACTACAATATTAATGGCCATTAACTCTTCTTACCCAAAAATGGCTCTCGATGATGTGTCAAGATTTCTTACACATGGCAGTTTCGAGTGAAGGGATCCTGTTCGACCATCGACCAGATAATTATTAATTTCAGCAAGTCTCTAGATTAGGTGCGACCAGTCTGGTCGCATACTTGCATTTACTTCCTTTTGGATACGTAATCTTGTAATAATTACCTTTATTATGTTTCCTTTTATTACTTTGATACACTGATCTTAATTGTAATTAAGGCCCATCGGCCCATGTAACCCTCTTGAGCCTATAAATAAGAAGAAGAGGGCTCAAGGAAGGGACTTTTGGACCTTTGAACTTTTGATCCTTGTATTCAGAGAGAAAAGCATAGTGTGATTATCCATCAAAATTGTAATTCTCCTAAGGCTTGTGAAACTCAAGAACCCCAGTTCTTTGATCACAATATTGGGATTCAATATCAACAAGAACACTAAGTGATGTAGGTCATTACCATCTTATTTGGGTCGAACAACTATAAATCGTTTGTGTTATTCACTTTCCATTTGCTTTTCTTCTTGTTTTCATCTCATTTCCTGTCGTTATTTTGACTCTGTGTCGTTGGCTAAATCGAGGGTCAACATTCTGGTGCTTTCATGGAGAGTTGAACTCAAGAACTTTAAGAAGATCAAATGGCGAAGACATCCAAGAAAGCTGGACAGACTTCTGGCGTTGCATCCACTCAGCCTCCTCCTCCAAATGTGGCTGAAAATGAGCCACACTTGGATTTTGAGGAGGAAGAAATGGACTCTGAAACATTGAGGACAACACTAAGTGTGTTGCAGGACGAGTTGGCCAATCTGAGGACCAATCAAGAGAATGCGGCGGAGACCTTGGCGCAACAACATAGGGAAATTGAGCGTCAGCGTCAGGAGCTGAATGAGCGGCAGGCGGACCTGGACCGCCGGCAGAGAGATGCCATGGCCACCTTAGAAGCAGCCATTCAGTTGGATTGGGGACATGCTGTACCAGATTCTCAACTGGATCAGCCACCAAATGCACCACCGCAACAGGCCCTAAATCTGAGTCCTCCACTTTAGCCAGCAAGCCCTCAGAGGCCGGAGCAACCTCCCGCTGCTCAATAGGACATCCCAATTCAGGATCCTGAGCAGCAGGCACCTTCTCAAGATGGTCGACGCAATCCCCAGCACCAGAGGCATAATAGGGCCAGGAAGTGTCCTCAAAGCCGTAGACACCCAGGGGAAAATGAGCCAAATCCACCGAGCAAGGGGAAACGTCCTTCTGCTAATAGAAGGCACGACGAGCCAGGCTCTGTGGTCAGGGGACCCCTGTGGCATAATAATGCACGGGGACCCACTGACCAATGCAGGCATCCCCCTTACCCTCGGGAGACACCAGCTAGACTAGGAAACAGTGTGACCATTCGGTCGCGCTATAGTCGGTCGCAATTTAGGGATGACCATGATTATAATGAGGCCAACTCCGGTAGGAGAAATGCTGGTCGAGGTCATGAAGGAAGAGGTGGAGATAGAAACCTCCGCTAAGAGAAAATAGGCCTACGAGCCAAAATGTTGGGGGGCAGCCCAGACAGCATAACTTCTTTGATTGGCTGGGCGCTAGAGAGCAGAGGCACAGAGATGATGACCTGAGGGACGTGCTCAATGACAGGTGCGAAAGGCACAATGAGTACGCTCTTCCAGCACCAGTCACCCCAGTGATCCCCGATGTTGTACAAGCCCAAATTGATGCTCTGAATCAAGCAGTACATCAGCTGGTAGGGAGTCGAACATCCCACATTGAGTACGATCGGAGGAGAGGCACTCCGTTCATACAAAGGATAGCTATGGCTGAGACCCCCAGCAAATTCAAAATGCCAGTGTTACCCAACTTCGATGGGTATGGGGACCTAGTGTCTCATGTTAACAAGTTTGAGATACAGATGGATATCCAGAAGGTGTCGGACGGTGCCCGCTGCAAGATCTTCCCCGCCACCCTATTTGACACTGCTCAGGAGTGGTTCTTTAAATTCCCTCCTGCTAGTATAGTATCACGGGAAATGTTTGTGAAGGAATTTTGCGAACAATTCTATGCTGGTCGCGTATACCCCACTGAGACCAACCAGCTGGTCGAGATACGAACGAAGGAGGGAGAGACCTTAAAGGACTACGTCCAGCGTTTTATGCGAGCAGCTCCTAGAGCTAAAATAGTGGGAGACGAGGGAAAAATGATGGCCCTAACGGCTGGAGTGAGGCCCCATTCTCCCCTATGGAACAACCTAAGGAAGAATGGGATAAAGAGTACCCAAAAGTTTCTAGATCGAGTTGATCGATACATCAAGCTCGAGGACGCGATTGCCAACGAGGGGAAATTGCCTGCGAAGGACAAGGGACCAAAGGAAGATCCCGCCAAAGCTGGCAACGAGTCGAATAAACCCAATGGAAACGGCAAAGGAAACAGGAATGGGAAGGGTAAGAATGGTGGAAAAAGGGCGAACAATGAGCCATCGACATCTGAAAACAAGCGCCCCAAAGGCAATAGGTATGAGCCAAGATTCACCAACTATACGACCCTTGTGGAAAGTAAAGCAGAGGTCTACCAGGCGACCAACTCTAGTGCCCCTTATAAGAGACCAGCACCTATAAGGAAAGATGTCTCCAAGCGAGATACAACAAAATTCTATCATTTTCACAACGACTATGGTCATGACACTAATGAGTGTAACTAGTTGAAAGATGAGATTGAGTTCCTAATCAGATAGGGACGCCTAAGGAGGTACGTACGAGCTGCAGGAGGTTCTCAGCGAGAAGCTCACGAAGGCAACGAGCAGGTGCATGCACGCCAATGCTCGCCACCTTTACAGCCAGCTCCTGTGGCAGGTACGTTACTCACCATCTGTGGCGACCCACACCTTGAAGGAGATAGTGGGAAGGCAAGGGAGAGGTACACTCGGACCTTACGCCATGACCAGGACATCAAGATGATGAGTGTGGAGGATCGAGCGTCTAAAAAAGCTCGTATGGAGGAAGAGCTGATAACTTTGTCTGAAAACGATGCTCAGCATGTCCGATTCCCACACTCAGATCCGCTGGTCATGGACGTCCAGATTGCCAATATGATGGTTAAGAGGGTATTGGTTGACATAGGGAGCTCAGTCAACATATTGTATAAGTCTTCACTGGAGAGGATGAAGTTGTCCGTCAAGGACCTGGAGCCATGTAACCAAACCATATATGGTTTTTTCGGCGAAGGGATCGCGCCAACGGGGTCAATTAGGCTTCCAGTTACATCAGGAACTGCACCCGCGAACAGGACATTACTCACTACTTTTATAGTAGTTGATTATCCTTCAGGGTACAATGCTGTAATTGGGAGGCCTATTCTGGTCGACCTGCGAGCTGTGACCTCAGTTTGGCACCTTGCCATGAAATTCCCAACTGACGCAGGGATAGGATGCATATTGGGGAACCAATGAGAAGCGAGGGAGTGCTACAACTCCTCCATATCTAAGCCGAAGAAGGGTGGATCGAGGGAAGTCACCAAAAAAGAGTTGTAGACGGCCAATGAAGTACATGCCCAATCAGGTGATTGTGTCACCAAATAGGGTGTTGCCCAAAGGGAGGATCGGGACTTGGATCCTCACTTTGGGGATTTTGATGAAGAAGTATGACCCATCAAGGACCTCAAAGAGGTCCAACTCGATGAAGCAGATCCAACCAGGGTTGTCAAAAGTCGATAAAAACTTAGAGACAACAACAAAACAGAAAGCTGGTGGAATTTATGAAAAAAAACCAGGAAGTCTTTGCCTGGTCGCATGAAGATATGGTTTGGATTGACCCAGCTGTTATCTGCCATGTCCTGAACATAGACAAAAGTTTTCCACCAGTGCAACAGAAGAGAAGGCTACTCGACAAAGATAGATCGAAAGCTTTAAAGGAAGAAGTCGAGAAGCTAAAGGAGAATAGATTCATCAGGGTTGCGTTTTATCCATCATGGCTCTCTAATCCCGTATTAGTTCCAAAGCCGAATGGCAAGTGGAGAACATGCGTGGATTTCACAGACCTTAATAAAGCCTACCCTAAAGATTGTTTCCCACTCCCCAGAATCGACCAGCTGGTCGATGCCACCTCAAGGCACAAGATCCTGTCATTTATGGATGCATACTCTGGGTACAACCAAATCAGTATGCACCCACCTGATGAGGATCATACTAGCTTTCGGACCGATACAGGGCTTTACTGTTACAAAGTGATGCCCTCCGGTTTGAAAAACGCTGGGGCAACTTACCAGCGACTAGTCAATCACGTGTTCAAGGAGCTAATCGGTACAAACATGGAAGTATATGTTAATGACATGCTGGTTAAGTCGAAGAAGGCAGAAGAACACATAGGAGATTTGCAAGAATGCTTTAACGTCTTGAAGAAATATCAGATGAAGCTGAACCCCCTTAAGTGTTCCTTCAGAGTTGGATCAGGGAAATTCTTGAGATTTATAGTAAACTCACGAGGAATTGAAGCTAATCCCGAAAAGATCAAGGCCCTGGTCGATATGAAGTCGGCAACGAAGATCAAAGATGTTCAAAGTTTAACCGGAAGGATCGCTGCTCTAAGTAGATTTATCTCCAAATCGACGGACAAGTGCATCCCATTCTTTAATATACTTAGAGGCAACAAGAAATTTGAGTGGACGGAGAAGTGCGAACAAGATTTCCAAGCTTTAAAAGCGCATATTTCGCAGCCGCTAATCCTATCTAAGCCATTCGAAAAGGAAAATTTGTTCATATATTTGGCGGTCACCGAATACGCTGCTAGTGCTGTCTTGGTAAGAGAGGAGGAAAATGTGCAAAAAGCCATATATTATGTAAGAAAAAGGCTAATAGGAGCAGAGCTGCGGTATCCGCCTATTGAAAAATTAGTCTACTGCTTGATTTTAGCCTCCAGATAGTTGCGGCCATACTTCCAAGCTCACCCAATCACAGTTTTGATTGACCAGCCTCTACGGCAAGTCCTGCAGAAGTCAGAAGCTGCAGGCTGATTATTAAAATGGGTGGTGGGACTTGGGTAGTTTGAAATCTCTTACTTACCGTGAGCAGCAGTAAAAGGACAAGCTCTGGTCGACTTTGTCGCAGAGCTCACTGGGCTTCCAGACAGTGAGCAGACAGAAGAGCCTGAACCTTAAAGCCAAACTCCCTCTTGGAAGTTACTCACAGATGGTTCTTCTAATGAACATCACGTTAGAGCCGGAGTTATTTTAGTGACGCCTGAAGGACATCGATTCCACTGCGCAATCAGATTCGACTTCACGGCGTCCAACAAAGAAGCAGAGTATGAAGCACTGCTTGTCAGGTTACGATTAGCCAGGGACATGAACATAAAGTCACTTGAAATCTACAGTGACTCCTAGTTGGTGGTTAATCAGATCATTGGAGAATACCAAGCCAAAGGTCTAAAGATGGTTGCCTACTTGAATAGAGAAAAGGAACTTATGGCACAGTTAGACGAATATGCTCTCCAGCAAGTACCTCGAGACCAGAACTCAAACGCTGATGCTTTGGCCAAGTTAGCGAGTGCCAAAGATGCTGACACCCTGAATATAGTACCCGTTGAACGGCTGTCCGCACCAAGCATCCAAGTAGAAGAGACCTCTCTGGTGATTCAGGCAGCGGATACATGGATGACACCTTTCATTGAGTACCTAACGCATGGTGTGTTTCCAACAGACAGAAACAAAGCCAGGACTCTTCAGTGATAGGTTGCTCGGTTTATCCTGGTCAACAAAATTCTATACCGACGGGGGTACTCGATGCCACTCCTCAGGTGTATTTCAAAAGAAAAGGCCAACGAATTAATGAGAGAGGTCCATGAAGGCTTTTGTGGGGACCACGCTGGGGGGGGGGGGGGAAGTTTATCAAAAAAGATCCTAAGGCAAGGATACTTTTGGCCAACAATGAATGAAGATTCGATGGAATTTGTGCGAAAATGGGACAAGTGTCAGAGATTCTCCAAGATTCCACGAGTAGCCCCTAATGAGCTAAAGCAGATGCAAAGTCCGTGGCCATTCGCAGTATGGAGTATAGACCTAATTGGATCTTTGCCCACAGGAAAAGGCGGCGTCAAATACGCCATAGTGGCTGTCGATTACTTCACAAAGTGGGCCGAAGCTAAGCCACTTGCAACCATAATGGCCAAGAAAGTTCTGGACTTTGTGGTAAAAAACATAGTGTGTCGCTACAGGTTACTAAGAAAAATTGTCTCAGACAACGGCACACAGTTTGATAGTGACCTGTTCATGGATTTTCGCGAGCGGCATGGAATTATCAAAAGCTTTTCTTTAGTTGCTCACTCGTAGGAAAACAGGCAAGTCGAGGCTGTCAATAAAACACTAAAGGATACTCTGAAGAAAAGGCTTAAGGAAGCAAAGGGGGCATGGCCAGAGCAGTTGCCTGAAGTCCTCTGGTCGTACAGAACATCCCATCGAACAGCAACAGGTCATGCTCCATTCTCCTTGGCCTATGGATATGAAGTTATGTTGCCCGTTGAATTAGATCTTCCATCACATCGACGAATAGCATACTATCAAGACGATAATAGTCAGTTATTGATAGAGTCTTTGGATTTGGTCGAGGAAAGGAGCGAAGAAGCGCAACTCCGAGCAGCAGCTAACCAGCAAAAGGTCACCTGGTATTTCAATTCTAAAGTACATGAAAGGAAATTTAATGTGGGAGATCTGGTACTCGGACCTAACAAGGAAGAACCCTACCAAATCAAAGAAGTCCTCCATCCAGGCACTTACAAACTTGCTCGCTTAAATGGAGATCTCGTTCCTCGTTATTGGAATGGAGAACACCTGCGCAAGTAATATCAATAAACAATTCTTTATAAAGAATTGGCTTGCATTAATTTTACTTTTTACAAGTTTATGAATAAGGGATAGTCATTTTTTGTGATTGATTGCTTATAAGTGTAAGATCATTTTATTGATCACTCATATAGACACGATTTGTCCCCTATTATGAGAAATAAAGGGGATTGTGCGCAGCCAGTCAATCTTGCCAACTATTGTATTTACTACAAGTATTTGCTCATTACGTGTGTTGTTTTGCTATATTTTCATTGTTTACGCATGGCGAGCAGAAATCTTCGAACAGGTTTCGGTCAAGGCAAGTGACCGAGGACCTAAAGCTCTTCAATCACTTGGGGGGCATATAAGGTATTTGTTAAGCAAAGCATATCAAAAGGTATGTAAACATACGAGCAAAATAAGTGAAAGCATGCTACGAAACTTAGAGAATTTTTCAAAATTTTGTATTTTGTTAAATCAAACCAAAGTACTATGTTGAGTTTGGTCATGCGAATAGATGTTGTAATAAAATGCAAGTATTATAATATCAAAAATGAATTCCTTTACACCGTGAGCAGTTACTGCTCGGATGTAATTGTCTATTAAAAGGAAAGCTGCCCGTGCAGCAATAAAAATATAAATTATCTTGACTACATGATATAATTAAAGAAAAACAAAAATAACTACAAAGCAGGAGGGTCTTGAGGATTTTCCTGGTCGACGGTGGTTCCAACTTCATTTTCCATGCCTTCAATTCCTATGGCTAGGGAGATTTCTGGGGAGGTAGTGTAATGCCCCGGATTCCCTATTATGGTTAATGGCTGGATTAGTAGGCCGGGAGGGCCATAACTGTTTAATTATGCCATTAAATGTGTTTATGCATGTTTATGAGAATTATATTATAATATGATGTTAAATGCATGCATGTGAGTCCACATTTGTTTACAGGGGTGTTTTGGTAATTTGGCCCGTTGAGGGTATAATTGAATATTTATTTGTGTGTTTATGATATATTGTGAGACCACATTATAATGTGGATTGGTTCGAGTATTTCGACATGAGACGATCTTTAAACATGATTTATCGGTTTGGTCATAACAGGTTTGAGCTCGGGGTGAGTCTCGGGGTGATATTGATGATTATAGCGTTACCGGGGATTTTAGGGTAACGGGATATGAATTATTGGTGTTTGAGGATATTGAGATTAGCGGGAATTGGGAAGCGTTAATTATGATTAATGGGATAAGTGGAATGTGCCAAAATTACCCTTGAAGTGGCTTTAGAAGCTTTAAAAGACCTAGGGGTATTTTAGTCTTTTGGCTTGGATATATATCATGTTTGAAGGCTGTAGAATAAGCAAAACAAAACAGAGACACTTCCTCATCCTTCCCGTACATCATCTTCTTCACTTCTCCTTTGAGGGTTTTGAGTTCTTGGTGGGGATTCAAGCTAGGGAAACTTAAAGGCTGGGTTGGAGACTTGGTTCAGCTTGTAAGGGAGGTCCAAAACCGGTTTCAAGGTGAGTTTTAGCCTTTGGTTTCAGGTGTTGCTCTGTTTTCATTTTGGTTTTCAATTCATGGTTTTTGATGTGGGAAGTGAGAATCAAAGGGGATTTTAGTGTTAGTTTGATTGGGGTTTGATGAGAGTGAGCTAAGGGTGTTGTTTGGGGGGTTTAATTGTATGTTAGGAAGAGGTTTTATGAAGGTTTGAAGGACTGGTTTGAGAGGAGATCGCACAGGGAAAAAACTGGTTCGTGCGTGGGCATGTTGCTAATCTGGGCTGGGCGCCGCGGCGCAGCAGGGGTGCGCCGCGGCCCTTGGCGTTTGGCAGACAGGGAGCCCTCTCTGTTTGAGGGTGCGTCGCAGCGCAGCAGGGGAGGGCCGCGGCCCTTAAGGTCAATTTTTCCAAAATGTGGCTTTTAGCTTGGGGATTCAAACCATAGGCCTCGGGGTTGGACCTAGTACCCGGTTGGGTAGTATTTGATGTCTCAGGGGCTGGGATTTTGTTTGGGAACCCTCAATTATCATTTTTATTAATGAATCCTATAACTTGGTTATGACCAGGTGACCGTCAAGGAATTTAAAGGTTGATCGTTCTCAGGGGTCGTTCATATAATAATTCTCACTCGAACCAGAGGTAAGAAAATAGTGTATGATTACAGTTGCACCCTGTATAGGTATATGACATGCATGGTTTGATATTGAGGCATGTTGGTTGATATATGTGGACGTGGATTGCATATTAAATGCTGATGTACGTTAATTACCTGTTTAAGACATTGACTAGTTAGGGACCGACTCTAAAGTCGAGAATCATGCATTGAATGGCTCCATGGCATTAATGCTAGACCGAACCTAGGGTCGAAGAACTTATAAGTGCTTGCCTGGTCTATGACCAGATGTTTATAGCCAAGGTATATGACCCCGGTGACCGTTTGTCACATGGCTAAGGGACGTTGTCCATAGTTTCGACTCTAGAGTCGTGAGGAAGGTTATGTTGGTGACTAATCACCTTGCACCTGTCCTAATCAAACTTAAGAAAGAATCACTTATCAGTTAAGCCCTGGTGACCCTATCGTCACATGGCTAGAGGGAGCGATGCTCATTACTGTGACTTTTGGCTATTGTCACCTATTTGTTGGACTGTTAGTCCTGTATGGTTATTATGATCGTTGTTGATATTATATCATGCTTTATGGTGAAATCTTGCTAGGCCTTGGCTCATGGGTGCTATGTGGTGCAGGTAAAGGGAAGGAAAAGCTTAACCAACCCTGAGTGGAGAGCTTGGGCGACGTGATGTACATACTGGGCCGCTTGACCGCCACGGTCAAGGAGTTCTCAGAGGGACTAAGGGTTTACCCTATTTTTGCCGCTTAGGCCGGCGGGGACTGTAAATTTGAAACATTAGCGACTCTTTTGTGTTACAAACTACTTGTAAACATTTTGAAAGGCTCATGAGCAGTTTATTTACTTAATGAAATGTACCCTTTCCTCTTTACTGGTTTTCACCTTAACTTGATAATAACGCTTAGATCACGTTTTAACCAAAGGACTCGGGTAGCGAGTCAAATTTCCGGTTCACTGTTCACCGTAACTGTTCTGGGGTTACCAGGGCATTACAGGCAGGGATGTTGGCTTTCTCCTTTTCCTCAAGGCGAGCAGTGCACTGGGCTATTTCAGTTCGCCACAGGCACTCAGAAAGATAATTGAAGTTGGCCCCACTATTGTGCTTCCAAAACTCATAAAAGAAATGGTGGGTTGCTCCCCTATACCTTTCCAAGTTGCTGGCATTGGTCTCCTCGAGCTCCTTGACGCGCCCCTACAGCTCCTCAGTCTCCTTTCTGCTTACGATTAGCTCAGCCTCAAGCTGTTTGGCCTCCTGAAAGTTAAGTTTAGCACACTCCCTAAACTTCTCTTTGTCTTCATGGGCTTTGGTTAGGGCAGTCTGAAACTATTGAAGCTCTTGGGTCAGCTTGGAGTTCTGCTCGAGCAGTTCTGCGTTTTTCCCCTAGAGCACCTTGGCCTCTTCAGCATGCTTGGCGTCAGATTCTTTGGACTGAGTAATCAAAGCCCCCATGCGGTGCCAGCCGGCAGTCATAGTCAGCATTCCCTGCAATCAGAAAAGATAAAGTTGTTAATAAAAAGAAAATGACAAGGTAAAATAAATAAAGCACAACAATACAAAGCAGCTTACACTGACTATCTCGTTCAGTGCTCAGTTTATTATCTGATTGGCCTCCATGAAGTTTGTGCCGATGATGGCCTCTTGGTTGTGTTTGTGCTTTGAGAGTTTGTATATTCTCTCTTTGGCCGAGCTGACCACGGTGCTTGTCAGGACATCTCCAGGTTGATCGTGAGGTGTCTGGTCGGCAGGTGCTGGTGGAGTAGGATTCTGGTCAGTTGGTGCGGGGGGAGATGTCTGATCGAGTTGAGATGGTGGGGGCGTTGTTTCTCTTGAGGGAACGGCTGCTGGAGGATCCCTAGTCCAGGCCTTTTTAGTTGAAGGAGCCTTGGTGCTCTCTCCACGGTGTCGCTTCCTCTCATTCTTCTTGCTCGAAGAAGCAGCAGGTGCGCTGTAGCGATCAAACATATCTCCAGATGACATATCTGCAAGTAAGAAAATATTGCGAGTAGTTAGACAATATGTATAGATGGATTTGAAAATGAGAACAAGGAAATTGTAAGTAAAATACCCGAGCTATAACTACTGATCGCTACATTACTTACTGAACTACTGCTACACTCACTCACTGCCTGGAAAAAATCTGAATTTAAATTGGGTGTGTATTTAAAGTTGTCATCCCCGTCAAATAGAACACAAGGAATGGGCAAACTGTCTAAAAGTGAGAGGCCAGTACCGTTCTCATCTGAAGATTCATTAATGGGCACAAGGTGTTCGGAAACCTTCTTTTTGCCCTTTCCTAACGCAGTAGGAGGAGCGTCTGGTCGCGGTGTGCTGGAGGGTTCCCTGATTGTCACCCCAGTTGTCCTCCTCCTCGGATGTTGTGACACGTCTTGGTGCTGCTCAAGAACTTCTCCACCAGTGGCACTCCCCGCCATCCTGGTGAGGTGCCATAAGACCGACCAACCTCAGGTTGGCCTCAGTGACCAACTCTTTGACGCTTTTCTCTACGTCGGTCATGCTGGCCAGGGATGTTGCTCGAATCTCCATTTTTGGAGTAGGAGCTGGTCGTTGCCATGGACCTGAAGAGTACTAATTTTCTAAGGAGGATGCAGATGAACTAAAAAGAAATAAACGTCCAGAGAATAAAGAAGTTACCTCCTTGGGTGAAGGCTAGGTTGTTGGCAACCAGATCAGTAGTTAAAAAGTACTCCTGGAAGTACTTTCCTACATTGGACTTGTAGGTAGTCTCACTCAGGAAGATGCAGGTCGATTCCTGGTGACAGAAATGAAAAAACCCCATGTTGTCTTGGTTGGGGTTGGATTTAAGATCAAACAGGTAGTTGATCTCATGTGGCGTAGGAACAGGCCTCTTTTTAAGGCTATAAAGGATATAGAGAGCAGGGAGCATTCTATACCCATTTGGAGTTATTTGGAAGGGAGCGACCCCAAAATAATTGGCCACTCCCTGGAAAAAGGGATGAAGAGGCAACATTGCTCCTGCCTCAATATGGTATCTCGACTAGGCGCTGAAGGTGTCACCGGGCACGTTTGCCCGCTGGTCGTTGGTGGGTTTGAATAAAGTTACCCCAGGAAGTCCGTACAACCTGAGGTAATTGGTTAGAATCCTAGCAGTGATTTGGATAGGAGGAGCAACGTACCATTCGACGTCTAGTCGAAGGACGTCCCGGGATTGAGCTTGTGTTTGGATTCCTGGCTCAAGGGTGTTTTTAGCTCGACCGCTGGTCGAAGGAATTTCAGCCCGAGGAGCAGGCTGATTTGCGGAAGGGTTGGTTGATTTCTTTTTCTGGGTATTCGATTTTACTCGGCCCATATTTTGCGGACTGGTCGAGGGATTATGTGAAGGGTTGCGAGAGAAAGGAATTTCTCGCATTAGCAACGACATATGTTCTTCGTCTTCGAGCAGTTGGGCGAGCAGTTCATTGTCGATTGGCCTCTCACCTCCCCACGGATCGTGCATGAAAATCTGCGAACAGAGAAGGGGAGATGAGAATCTACGACCCAAAATACATAGAGGTGTAAAGAGTCGGAAGAATGTTTCTTGTGTAAAAGTTAAGCTTTTATATGATCAGTAGCATTCTAACAAAAGCTTTTTAGGAAAAACTTTTTCGACTTTGAAGGGGCGGGAAAAACCCAGTTTTTCTACAAGCTTAAAAAACGAATTTTTACTTCGATTTTACTGTAATGACCCACAACTCTAGACTTTTGGATCATTAACGAAACTATACATACAAATTCTTACTAAAACTTACATTTGCGAAAATACCATAATTTTCTTAGAAATTTGTAGAAACAAAAGTTACTTTCATAAAATAAGTAGGATATGGGTACCCATTGTCTTTAAAACAAAACATAACTTAAAGTGAAAAGGAGTTACATAGAAAGTGCGGAAAAATACATGTAAAACCATAAAAAGGTAAAACAAGACTACATCCTCGAAATCGAACTCTCGACTCCTTGAATCCGTTCATCATCGATACACATTCTCTTAAGCGTCCACGAATCTTACCGCCTCTAAAGTTATTTTCCTGCACATAAAACAGAAAGGAATGAGCCTAATGCCCAGCAAGGAAAATCTAACACATAGTCATAAACATAAATTTCATAAGAATGTAAAGACATAACATAACACTTATTACATACACATACTATAATGGGAATTATTACTTGGGGTCCCATAGACTAAACAAGTCATATGCCCATGAGATTAGTGGGGTCCTACTAGCTAAGTAGGTCATATGCCCATAATCTATTTGGGGTCTTGTTAGTCAAATGGGTCATATGCCCAAGCCTACAAACATACATATCATAACACTTATCATAACATAAAACATAAGATAACATAAGCATAAAACATATAGATTCTATCCTATTTTCCTTACCAAAGTTACCGGAATAAGAGGACAGCGTTGGGACTTTTGGAACACTCCTAAAACCATATATAACAGGGTGAGTTGATTGAAGAAAAAGAGATGAAAAGGAATGGGAAGACTAAACCACTGAAAAACATACTTACCAAAACTTATGTGCTCAAGAACTTAGATTTCCTAACCAAAATAAAGATTAAGGTTAGAGGACTGAGTAGAAGATTATGAGAACTTAAAAGAACAAATACAGAATTGAACTAGAGTTTTGGGTTACCTTGAAGACTTGTAAGACCAATCTACACCTCAAACCGAAATACTCTAAAACCTTACTTCCCAAAGTGTTTGATAAGCTTATGATGATCAAGCTTATGATTCCCAAACCCAGGTGTTTACACTCACACACTCACTTAGCACTTGCAGCCTCTGAACTTAGAGCAAAAGATGAATAATGGCTGGGTACTAGGTCCTATTTATAGAGTTTAGGAATGAAAGGATTTTGATTTTACTTGAATAAAAATAATAGCTTTTTAGGTGAAAATAATTTGAATAATCGTTCAGCAGAGGCTGAAGACTCGTTCAAAAAGATGCTGGACTTATCAAGAGGTTGAATGGCTGAATGGGAAATGATTTCAAAACATTTCAAAATACACTGATAGAGGCGATATATCGCCCCCTGTAGGCGATATATCGCCTGGGCCAGTATGCCCGAGGCTATCGTGCATCGTCTCGTGTTTTCCGTATCTACGTGCTGCGATATATCGCCCCCTATAGCTGCGATATATCAGCACACGCTGATTAATTAAACACGAAATTACACATTTTTAGCTAAGTTTGAATGGAGTAAACAGCCTTGACTAAGCCCTCAACGTATTCAAGGCTGCTGACTGACCTTATAGCATTCAAACTTTACTCCTTATTAAATTTAATCCTCAAAATACTTAATTCTTAATCATCCATTCATAACATGTGCTTAAAATCCTATTGGTCCTCATCTAAACCTTATAGTATAACAAATATTATCCTTAATATCAGTCATATAATCAAACCTTAGGTTAAACTTAATATTCTTAAACTATAGGTTAAAGTTAGAAAATCTATAAGTACTACTATGAGTGTCCAAATAATTCCCGGTCTGAACCAAAAATCCACAGTTACAAAGATAATGCTATAAATACTATAATACTACTATCTATCTTAGCTAAGTAAAGTTCTTGGACTCTACATTTACACCCCTAAATTTAATATCATAACTACCAAACTGATCTTTAACCCCTGCAAAGTATTATTTCAAGCTAAAATCTACGTGCCCTTTTTACCCTGAAACAAGTTTCTTCAAGAACAGTTAAAAACATTCAAGAACTCGGAAACTCAGAATATAAAATGGATTGAATGGCATCTCAACAACTGAAAAGTTCGAGATACTTACTTGTATAGAGTATGGAGTAGAGTTCTGTGACGCTAAGTAAATTTGGCTGGGCAGGAACTTCGTGAATCGTCAAAGACCGTCTGATCTTCTGAAAATATTATGCCTTGTTCTTCTGTTATATTATTTTATAATATAATATAATGTAATATTATATTATTTTATAATATAATGTTTAGATTAAATAAATGTGACATAGAGTGTCACATATTGTAACATATAATAGATAGTTACATTATTTGGATATATGTGAAATATCCAAACATGTAACATATTTGGTGTTACAAATTCATCACAAATTTGTAACTCCTAAATATCACCCATTATTGTGTAGATTTGTTGTTACACAATATTGAGATGAATTTCTTAAAGCCATATGAGAAATGGTTGATAGAGATGTGATTTTAACTCCCATATTGTGTATGGAAGTTACAAAATCAAATGGGAATAAATTGGAACGTTTTGGAAAAAACTGAAAATTTTTGTTGCTGAACTTGACTGAGGGCCGCGGCGCCTGGAAGAAGTGCCGCGGCCCTAGTGGCTGACAGCTTCATACAATTTCGGTTTTTATCCAATTTTGAATGATTCAAACAGCCAAGTAACTCCCAAATCTCTATTTTAATTCCATAAAACACCCAATTAATCATTGATAACAGCCATGGGGGTTGGTGGAATTTGAAATTCAAAGGGTGTCTCTAAACTCTATAAATAAGAGCCTAATGCTCACTTGTAAGACACACCATTTCTATCCACTAGAGCACTTGGCTAGAAACACCTTGAGGCTTGATTATTCCAGAAAGCATTTCCAAAATCTGTGAGAGATCCCTTAGTGCTTGAGTTAGGGGGAAATAAGCTTTTGGACAAAGGTTTCAAACCTTGTTCAAGTTGGTGATCCCCAACACTCTTGACTTTGATTGTGTGAGTGAGAGTTAATTTTTTTGGTTCTTGTTCTTATTTTCTTCTATTGCTCTTTCTTCTTTTCTTCTTATTCTATTTCCTTGTATTTTTGTTTAAAAGTTGTAATCCTTTTATTTCTTTTGTTCAAACACTTGTAGTTTACTTGTATCTTTTTGTTATAGAGTTGTACTTTCTATTTCTATCATCTTTCATCTCCTTCTCCTTTTATTTGTATTTTTCAGTTATAGAGTTGTAACACTTTATTTAATCAATCCTTGTCTATTGTAATATTTTGCATAGAGTTGTAATATTTTCTTACCATTTCCATTGAGGCAATACATATTTTCCTAACATCTTCGGTGTTCTTGAGGATAAAGGTAAAACGTAAAAAGTGAAAAATGATTCTGAGGGATTATTTATATTAGTCGAGGAGCAGTTACCGAGGTAATCATGAGGGGTAACTTTCCAAGGCATGGGTAAGTGCGATAGCCGTCAGACCACTTTTGGGAAACCGAAGAGACATGATTAGTTGCCTTTTTTGAGAAGGCATGGACGACTCTGACAGATTTGATGGGGCATGCGAAAGGTCGGTCACCTAAGTTTACTTTATGCTGGTCGCAGTAAAATAAACTTGGGGGGCAAATGTTTACCAAAAAATGGCTCCCGATGACGTGGCAAGATTTCTTACACATGGCTGGCACGTGTCAGTTTCGAGTGAAGGGATCTTGTTCCACCGTTGACCAGATAATTATTAATTCGGCAAGTCTCGCGATTAGGTGAGACCAGTATGATCGCATACTTGCATTTACTTCCTTTTGGATACGTAATCTTGTAATAATTACCTTTATTATGTTTCCTTTTATTACCTTGATACGCTGATCTTAATTGTAATTAAGGCCCATCGGCCCATGTAACCCTCTTGAGCCTATAAATAAGAAGAAGAGGGCTCAAGGAAAAGACTTTTGGACCTTTGAACTTTTGATCCTTGTATTCAGAGAGAAAAGCATAATGTGATTATCCATCGAAATTGTAATCCTCCTAAGGCTTGTGAAACTCAAGAACCCTAGTTCTTTGATCACAATATTGGGATTCAATATTATTAAGAACACTAAGTGGACGTAGGTCATTACCATCTTATTGGGGCCGAACCACTATAAATTATTTGTGTTATTTATTTTCCATTTGATTCTCTTCTTATTTTCATCTCATTTCCTGTCGTTATTTTGACTCTGTGTCGTTGGCTAAATCGAAGGTCAACAAACTCATTATCGTGGCATGTGACAAAACCATCTTGGTCCTCAGTCTATTAATCGAGGTAGAGTAAATCATAACTCTAAACCACGATAATGATAAAAACCTTGGGGTTTGCTATCTAAGCAACTATAAGCCTCAAGTGACTACAAAACATATTCATATATATAACATATCAACATATCATATCACATAAACATATCATTAGAGATTTAATCTAACCTATTTTCCTTACCAAAAACTGGGATATGGAGACAAGAATGAGATTGGAACAATCCTAAAACCAATAGTAAAAACCATGAGTTTCTAAAGAAAATGAGATGAAAAAGAGAACTAAACCATCAAAGTAGAAACTTACCGAAGAACCTTAAGTTTCAAGGACTTAAACACCTAACCAAAAGCCATAATAATGAGTTAGGATATGAAATAAATTGAAAGAAAATAGAAGAACTATGATGAACTAAATCTGAGGATAAGAATAGCTTGAATGATCTAGAACTTCGATCTACACCTCGATACCAAAAGTCACTCTATCTTACTTCCCAAGTGTTTAGAAAAGCTTAGATTGTAAAAGCTTGTATTCCAAAACCCAAGTGTTTTCTCTCTAGAGTAATCTTAGCAGCTTGGATGCTGTGAAGAATGCTTTAATGATAAGTGAAATGGCTGAGTACCGTAATTCCTTCATCCACTTCTCTAGGATGCTAATCGATCGTTCCTCGCAACTCAGGTCTTTCTAGAGTGCTAACGTATCGTACTTGAGGATGTGAGATGGGTCTGATACATATCTACGCAGCATCGAGATGTGAAACACATTATGGCTATCTGCTAGAGCTAGTAGCAGGGCTAATCTATATGCAACTATTCCCACCTTGTCCAATATCTCAAAAGGACCTATAAACTGGGGACTCAGTTTGCCTTTCTTCCCAAATCGCTTCACTCCCTTTACAGGAGATATCTTTAAGAAGACTGTATCTCCAACTTTGAATTCCACATCTCGCCGCTTGGCATCCGCATAACTTTTCTGCTAGCTGCTGCTGCTGCTGCTGCTAGCTGCTGCTGCTAGCTGTTGCTGCTGCTGATGCTAGCTGTTGCTGCTGCTGCCAGCTGCTGCTGCTGCCAGCTGCTGTTGCTGCTACTGCCGGCTGCTGCTGCTACTACTACTGCTACTAACATGCCCACCTACCACACTTGACTGTGGACACGTGTCACTATGGGATTGCATGTTGAGAGTACTCAAGTACTCTTTTTCTGCACACGTCTTTTCCCATTCTTCTTTTTGCCGCCAATCTTCGAGATTGAATGTGGTCCGTCTGATCCCTTTTAATTCCTTTTATATGATTAAGATTCACCACTTCTTAAGCCTATATAAACCCTTTGTTCCATCTCAGCTCATCACTTTTGCTCTAGTTTACAAAAAGCTTGCATGTTTTCTATGAAGAAACGAAAGGAAATTTCAAGAATCCCTCAATTTCCCACTCAATCCTCTTTCGAAAACGAGTTTTCGAGGATCTCTTTGCACCAATACTACCAGTCGACTCTCTGATTCTCTAATCAACTTCCATCGTGTAAGTTTATGATCTTTTCTTGTTGTGGTTTATAGAAAAACCTTTTTCTTTATTCCGGCTGGTTTATGATTTCGTTCTTGAAAATTTATAGAATAGATGGTATTTTTTCCTTCTGGGATTTGAAAAGGTTACTTGAGTGTATCGTATAGAGCAAGGAATATGGTTTGAAATAGGGTTTATATGCACCCTTTTTATTGACAATCCCTATTTGGATAACGGCCCACTTTCCCTTGAAAGTTGGGATTTTTTAGAATTAACTTCGCACTTCGCGCGTGGGGACACTCTAGGTGCCCCGAACTTGTATTACCTCGGTTAGGTCATCCGAGTTGCCTTGCTTATTACGATCCTTGAGTCTCAAATTCTCAAGCTTTTCTAATTTTTATTTATCTTCTTTAATCCTCTCGTCTTGAGCTTTCGGGCTCAAGTCTTCAAAACTTTTCTTATCTTTGTTCTTTCGAAGCAATGGGTCCTCGCCTTTTTCATTCTTGTTAGATGTCGAAGTCTTTAGAGAATCAGTGGGCACCCAAGCTTGCAATCCCTTACCACCCACCTTCTCCTCGATTTAAATCTCCATTCACTCAGAATTAGCGACTGATCCGAGAGCACGGGGAGCATCTCAATTGTGATGACATCCAGGCACACTTTCGATGTCAAATCACCTAGTTTAAAGAAAGAAAGTGAAGGATACTACGATTTGTCGTATATCCAGATCCCGATTATGAGATCTGTCCAATCCCTTTAGATCAAAAACATAAAGTTACCATAGTATATCCCCTGAGTCATCTTTCCTTTGAGTTCATTGAAAGCTCATCGATCCAAAACCCCTCAAATTCCCCTCCTCTCTCTTCTATCTCCACTCTTCAGGGTGATTTTTTCGAGGCCAAACAGTACAAGAGTACCATCCGCACCACAGGGTAGATATCAGACATTCTGTCTTATCACGGTCTTATGTTGTCAGTGTTGCTATTAAATGATCAAACACGAGGTACACAGCAGAATATATGGACCCTTTTTTAATAATTATTAATACCAGCCAGAATCATGCACATATATAAATATTAAATGACATACAAAATAGATCAAGGATTACCTCTTGTATCCTATCAAGTGTCCTTGAATCTTTTTGTATAAAATCAACGGTCTTCCTATCCAGTGTTCTGAAAGTCACACCTTGATCTTCTAGACCAATCCTCAAACACACAAGGACGTGCGTGGGGATGTAGGATTCAAAATGTTGATTTATGTGACTCTTTTAGAAATCTATCGCTTTCATTAGAGAGAGAGAGTCTAATATTTAATCGCATAAAAATTCCTTAATGAAAAATCCTTTTTATGAAAGTATCATACTATCATATTTATAAAGATAATTAATCTAATAAATTAATCTTTTATTTTATTAGAAATAAAATTCAATTTAAAACCGATATGATATTTATATTTAAATCATATTTAAAAAGAATAATTAAATAACTGATTAAACAAATAATTTGAAATTCAAAATTCAAATCCCAGGGATGGGGAATCCCTGTGTGTGGTGCCACACACTCACTGTACAGTGAATGTGTCGTCCACATCAATTAGGGTTTACCTAATTTTTCTCATTTGTTTGTTTAATCAACTTTTAAGACAATATATTTATTCTAATATAAATATAAATTAATTCAAAATTAACTTTATCTTAAAATATCGGTTTTAAATTAAATAAATAAATATCATATTCTAAATAAGATATTAATTATTCTCTTTCTATATATTAATCCAAACAAGATTAATATTAATTTTAACCTATATTTTTTCAAAATAAAAACTATATAGTTAAATAATTAATAATTAATCAATTACCTATAACTATCACATAATTATCCCATTGCCTTGGAAAATTAATTCATTTGCAATTAAGTCATTCTCTCTACAAATGTTTCTTTTGACATCCTTACCCTTGACAGTGTAGCACAGAGGTGATATGTGGACCATGGTCCTATAATACGAAGCTCCAATAAACTAGATTATTAATTAAACTCTTTAATCTAATAATCTTATTTATTAATTCCATGATTACTCCACTATAAATATGGAATTGCACTCTAGGTATTTATAGAATTATATTTACAGAGTTTTCTCTTGTAGTCCATTGATATAATCAATAAATGTAGTTATATCCTCCATTTATTGGTTCGTTAATTAGAGCTGGCCAAAAATGTTGTTTTACTCTTCTAATTACCTCTTGATCCTTAAGTACCATTAATTCACTAGCGAATAATTAACCTAAATCAAATTATAGATTTGAGCTCAATAACTATTCAGTTCCAGTACTAACCCTTAAGGGAACCAATATTCAATCTGTTAGGAAAGTATGGAATCCATTATTGTAATTCATTTTCCCAGCCATCCATGATATTGAATCTCCAAAAAAAAGTCATTAGCATCATTATCCTAAGAGACCTTAACGAGTGAATCAAAATATCCAATAAACATAAAAAATAGTTCATGAATACTCAGGATTTAGATTTATCTACAAATGATTATCTATTATGATAAGAATTAAATTTTTATGTCAAACGAAAAGTTTATAAAGATAATTAATTGTCATCGATCCTACCATATATAATCTCTAGTTTATACAACACATTTACTAAGATGTCTATCCATATCAGTATTCCAATTCTAGATTACTCGCATCTCGTATGCTTAGCAAACCGTACTAGTAACCATTCATTAAAGATTCCATACTTTAATATGTTATTGATTTATTCATTATATATGATCATAATTCTCTCGTACTAATAAAAGATCATATTATCATGAATGAATAAGGAATTTTCTTGATATTAGCATATAATTAATTCAAACATTAATTATAACATTCAAATATAATAAAATCGTCATTTTATTTAAATTCAATAAAATGTTTTTACATGCTTTTAGGGCATTAATCCTAACAATCTCCCTCTTGCCCTTAAAGCAATTGAGACATCTCCCTTAATCTCATATTTTTCATGTGACCCATGAACCTTTGCAGGAAGTGTCTTGGTATACGGGTCAGCCAGGTTCTGTTCCAACGCTACCTTCATAACAGTCACATCACCTCGGTGTACAATCTCTCTTAGGAGATGGTATTTCATTTCTATATGCTTTCCTATCATATGGATTCATAGTTCCTTAGAGTTAGCTACTGCTCCACTGTTGTCACAATATAGGATTAGTGGGTCATCCATATCTGGAACTACTTTAAGATAAGTGTAGAACTTCCTCAACCAAACCACCTCCTTAGCTGATTAACAAGTTGCTATGTATACGACTTCCATGGTTGAATATGCTATGATGGATTTTTTAATACTTCTCCAGACCACAACTCCTCTACCAAGAGTGAACACTGACCTAGACGTTGACTTCTAACAGTCTTTGTTTGAGTGGAAATCAGAATCAATGTATCCAGTAGGGTTCAGCTCACCCTCTAAATATACACGCATATAATCTCTCATTCTCCTAAGATACTTGAGAATGTTGTTTACAGCAATCCAGTGTTCCAAACCAAGATTTGATTGATAATGACTTACAATCCATACTGCATAACATATGTCGGGCCAAGTACACAACATAGCATACATTAGACTCCCAACCACTGAAGCATGGGGATACTTTCTCATATGCTCTTCCTCCTGAGGTGTCTTAGGACATGTTTCCTTGGAGAGAGCAATTCAATGTATGGTCGGTAACTTACCTTTCTTGGAATTCTCCATATAGAATATTTCAAGCACCTTATTTATATAATTAGACTGAGAAAGTGCTAAGAGCTTGTTCTTCCTATCCCTTAGGATTTGGATTCCAAGAACATAGCTCGCCTCGCCCAAATCTTTCATTTGGAACTTTTTGGCTAACCACTTCTTCACGTTTGACAATGTCTCTGCATTGTTTCCAATGAGCAAAATGTTATCAACATAAAGAACTGGCAAAACCACCACTTTTCCTTTGATGTATTTATACACACATGCTTTGTCGACATTCTATTCGAAGCCATATGTTTTAATTGTTTCTTCAAAGGTGATATTCCAAGATCTAGATGCTTGCTTTAATTCATAAATGGATTTCAGCAACTTGCACACATTTTGATTTCCCCATCTTGATGAACCTTATTGGTTGTACCATATAGATACTTTCATTAAGATATCCATTCAAAAAAGCTT
Source organism: Humulus lupulus (assembly GCF_963169125.1). Taxonomy (NCBI): domain Eukaryota; kingdom Viridiplantae; phylum Streptophyta; class Magnoliopsida; order Rosales; family Cannabaceae; genus Humulus; species Humulus lupulus. Next base: position 55,650,812 of record NC_084796.1, on the reverse strand, counting down.
TCTTGACGTCCATTTGCCATATCTCATAGTCATAGGCAGCAACAATGGATAAGATGATGCGAATGGATTTAAGCATGCCCATAGGAGAAAATGTTTCTTCATAATCAAAACCTTCTCTCTGAGTATAACCTTTGGATACTAGCCTTGCTTTGAAAGTCTCTAGATTCCCATCTACACGTCTTTTCTTCTTGCATAGCCATTTGTACCCAATGAGCTTCACATCTTCAAGTGGACCCACAAGTTCCCAGACAGAATTGGAATACATATATTAAATTTCTTGGTTCATGGCTTCCTGCCATTTATCCTTTTTCATAATCATCCATTACCTCTTTAAAGGTTAATGGATTGTCCTTGTTTGTATCAGAAACAAGTACATGTGCCTCGTGTTCATAGCAAACAGGTTATCTCAAAATCCTCCCACTATGATGTTGCACCAGGGTTTCCTTTCCAGGAATAGTGGTTTCCTCATTTTTTTCGTTTATCATTTAATGATGAAGATGATTGTGATGGAATCTTATCAGTTGTGAGTTCCTCCAATACTACCTTACTCCGAGGTTCATTGTAACGACCTAAATTGCCTAATAAGGTTTAGGACCTTGATTAGGGGGCCAGGATGGTAAATCTTTGAGTTATATGATTATGTGATATTTATGTGTATCATTATGTGATTATGTGAGTTATAATATAATATGACTAGATATGCATGTTTAGGTGTATTAAATATGCATGTGGGCCCATTTCTGTTCAATTGGGAAATTTTCATATTTTGGCCATTTCGGGTATTTTTGGCATATATGTGGTATGTGTGTGGTGCTTCATTATTATTTGGTTATTGTAACACCCTAATCTCAAGGGACCGTTACGGTGTGCATTTTAAACAATGCTACACTCGTAGATTGAGTCATTTGGTCATAATCGTGTAACTAAGTATGATTAGCGGTTTAAGGTTAAATTTTTTGGTTAAGATACAATGTTTCACTAAAACGTTTACTGTATACATTGGGATCCCGAAAATATATTTTAAAGGTTAATTACAACAAAATATTTACAACCAGCCGGCCTAAGCGGCAAAATACAATTTAATCCCTAGTTCCTTTTTCAACCCTCGGTCGTGGCGGTCGAGCTGCCGCATATGTACACATCGTCACCTAAGCTCTCTAACTCAAGGATTGCCCAACTTTCTTTTGCCTTTACCTGCACCACATAGCACCCATGAGCCAAAGCTCAGCAAGAAAACTCAATATGCTCATGAACAGTATTAACATGTTACCAAATCATAACAGGCATTCCTAGCAATAGTATCCCTATTCAGGCATGCAAATAAATCCGAATAATAATGGTTGTGGGCCATGCCCTCCTGTATGGATGACTATCAAGTCAATCCTAACCAGATCTAGTATAACAGCAGTCTTCTACATATCCTTCTCCCTGATCTTTAGCTGGTAATAACCAGATCAAAGATCCACCTTGAAGAATACAATCTTATCCAATAACTGAGCCTTTAGGTCTTAGAACTTTGCTGAAGCTGTTCAATACAGTGCCCTAGACCTGATTCCATCCCTGGTACCAATCCAATCACCATTCTATCTCTTTATGTAAAGGTAACCCTGAAAAATCCCCTGGAGATACATCCAGAAACTCACAGACTAATCCAGTCTGTCCTTCTCCCATCGGCACAATCTAAGTGGTATCCACCACACTAGCTAAGAGTTCTATGCATCCTCCTGCAATAGATCTTTAGCTCTAAATACAGATGTCCTCAACATATAAAATCCATGCACAGTGACAATTACCACAAGGGTTTCCCACTCTCAAACCCAAGAATTACTATCCTTCCCTTGCAATCTAGCATTGCCCCACACTTGGTTAACCAATCCATATCCAGGGTCATACTGAAGTCAGTCATAACCAACTTTATCAAAACCACTAATGAGTTCTTTCCACCACAATCTTCCTCATCTCTTAAAATCACCAATAAAGTATCACATTCCCATCATAACATAACCATACAATTCGCATAACAACTCTATACTTATCTATATGCAACAAGCAAAGAAGCAACATGGCACCAAAACTAGTCAGCACAATACAAAAATCAAAACTAGAAAGCTGACCTGCCACCCCTAAGGAACTAAGCTCAGTCTCCGACTCTGACTGCCTTGGTATGAACACTCGAGATAGAGTCGAGTTTTCCACCCCCTTTTGCTTATTCTTCGTTCGCCTTGGGAAATCCTTCTTGAAGTGCCCAACCATTTCACATAAGAAACATGCCTTTGCTCGGAATTCTCCCATATGACGCCTCTTACACCGAGCACACTCTGGGTAAGTCCTCCAGTTATTTTTCTTACTTGCTCCAATAAATGGAGATATCACTGCTTGAGCTTCGTGCTCTCCAGCACTCTCCTTCTCAATCTAATTTCCTGTGCTCTCAACAACAAGAGCCTTCCCTATCACCTGAGCGTAGGTAGAGATTTCATGCACTGGGGCAACTCTAATGCCTTGAGCTATTCTGGAATTCAATCCTTTAATAAACATTTCCTTCCGAGCTACATCTGTAGGTACCATGTCAAAAGAAAACTTGGCCAACCCATCGAATATGTTAACATACTCGGTTACTATTGCATTTCCCTGAACGAGATTCATAAACTCATTCATCTTAGCAGTCTTGGATGCATCACAGTAATATCTCTCATGAACAGTTGTCTAAATTCTTTCCAGTCCATCAGAGATGTGTCTCGAGTCTGGGATACTACTTCCTACCATGTCCGGGCATCATCCCGCAATACATATGTCGCACATATCACCCTATCGTGACCCACCAACCCCATACTGTCGAGAATGGAACTGATCATGCCCATCCATTGCTCAGCTTTGAATGGATCTAGGCCTCCCTGAAAGATTGGAGAGTAATTCTCCTGGAATCTTCCACAAAGAAATTCCCATATGTTCTCAACCCTAGGCTGTGCCAGAACTGGTGCCACTCCTGGCATAATAATGGAAGAGGTGTTCCCCGACAGATTTCGATGTTGCTTCAAACACCTAATCTCCTCCTCCTGTCTCTGCATTCTTAATTGGAAATCTGCAAACATTTGCTTGAAATTCTGAGGGACATATGAAGAACTCAAGCCCTAGCTGAAACTTCAAGCCTCGGTATAACCACCACCAGGTCTCATTATCTGCCTTGAATACATACCTACTGGTTGAATCTACAGTAAATAACTTGACCCATTAAACATGATGAGCATATCAAGAGCTTTTTCCATGGGAACAATCTTACCACACTACAATCACAAACTGTTGCAATGCTAAAAACATGCCTATAGCATTCATACATCAATCATAATCCCTGCTCTTCCCACATACCTTCCATGCCTCCAACTTTAGAATGCAATTATCACATTTATATATATTCATGGAGCAGGTAATCATATAGTCAAGAGACAGGCTCTATTAGAATCTCATGCTCCCTAAGACAATGTGTGTTAGGAAAAAATGTTTTGCCTCAATGGAAATTGATAGTAATATTACAACTCTAGACAATATATTACAAATAAATATTGATTGATTGAATAAGGTTACAACTATATAACTGAAAATACAAATAAGCTAAAAAACAAGAAGAAGAGAAGAAGAATAGAATAGTGAAAATACAACTCAAAGAAAAATGTTACAAGTAAAGTCCAACTCAAAGAAAAAGGTAAAGAAGATTACAACTCAAAACAAGAAATACAAATAAACAAAAGAGAAGAATACGAAGATGAAGAGAAATAGAATAGAATAGAAAGAAAGAACAAACAAAATAAATAGAAGCAACTCTTGTTAGGGTTTTATGCCCTAATTAAAACCCAAATTCTTTGTAATCTCATTTTATTATCAATAAAAGAATAGAAATCATTTTTTGACTTGGTTAATAACTTTGCTCACATGTTTTATTTTCATGATTATTTGTTTAATATAAACTTCTATTAAATCCCGAGCATATAGCTAATCTTATTTATAGTGACGTAATCACAGTGGAATATAAATATGATTATATGTTCAAAATAAGTTAGTCCTAAGATTAGTCAGTGCACAGGATTTACACTTACTTGCCAATCTACGATATCATCTACTTACACATTACATTGTTATGTTCTTTCCAGAACATTAGCAAAGTATATAAGATCGAATGTATTTGTTACATCGGGCAGGACCGATATTGACAGTTGATAAGATAAGTAAACATACCGTTATTATCTATTCTAGTCATATCATATAGTTGACCATAGGTCAATTCAATCTCAATTCTGAGTGGTTAATATTCTAACTGATTGTATTATTTGAGTTCTTTGACTTGTTCGTTACCAGCTTACCCTACGGACTAGCCCATACTTACATCTTGGGAACTCGGTAGTATAATTGAGTGGGAGTGTTAATCATAGATATGAACATCTATAGCTTCTGATGAAGAAGTGAAACGATGGTTTCCTTTTAGTTTGGTTCAAGGTGTTAAATGATAGAGATCTCATTCAGTAATTAAATTAGTTTACTGAAATATTATTTACAAGGAACTAAGTGTTTTAAGGATAAAATACAATGAGGGGGTAAAACAGTATTTTAGTCCTATCTCATTGTAGACCATCTATAGAGGATTGAGTGACAATTATGGTTGTAACAATGGATAATTAATAGCGTATCTATATTTGTTATAGAGCGTTCTATGAATTCAAGAGTGCAATTCCAAGTCTATAGTGGAGTCACGAGGAATTAATAAGTTAGTAAATTTAATTGTTAGATTTATGATAACTTATTGGAGCATGATTTCATAGGCCCATGGTCCCCATTGTACCTTGGATAAAATCATCTAGATAGTCTCAATTAATTGATTTAATCATTAATTAGAATTATAAAAATTGACCAGGTCAATTTTGGATAGTTTCACAGAGTTGTGTAATTTTGAGAAGAAAAGAGAAATTATGGCAGAATAATTTATTTCTACAAATTTTATTATTATTTTTAAAAAATATATATATATATTTTAAAAAATGGATGAACAGTACCATGGGGTACTGTTCATCGCGCTGGTGCTGGCTGGGCGTGCGTGTGCGCGAGGTTATTTAATTTAATACCAACAACTGGCCACAGAGCCTTTGGTAATCTTTATTTTCATGTATGAACATGTTTAAAATTGGATTATTTGATATGTTTGAATAATTGGATGGTTTTCATGTTTTTATGAGCATATTGATTTTATGTGAATTTTATAAATTTTTAGGTTATTTTGTTGTGTTTTCTATGCTATTAATTTTTATATATGTTTTATTTTGTGTAAAACATGTTAAAAATTAATTAGAAAATTGTTTTGGTTTAAAAAATTGCGCAAAAAAAAAAATTTGGAAAAAATTTGGCATGGCTCCCATGCGCGCGCGCACCCGTGCGCACGCCCGCGTGCCTCCGCGCGCGCCCATGCACACCAGCAGCCAGCAGTGAACAGTACCGGACGGTACTGTTCATTGAGTTTTTTTTTTAATTTTAAGAAAATTAAAATTTGTAAAAATAAATTATTTATAATCAAAACCAAAAATATCTTTTTTGTTTTATCATTTAATTTTTTTTAAAAAATAATATATTTTTATTGGTTGAGATTTAAATAATTATACATTTTCTACAAAGATTCAAATCCAAATTAAAAAATAGACTAACAACTTAATTTTAAATCTTTTAATATATTAAAATATTATAATTATGATATCAGATATTTAAGATATTTTCATTTAAATTCTTGATTTTTTTTATTAAATCTTTATTTGAAAATATAAATATCTTTTTTATTATATAGTTTTTAATATTTAAATTATTTGAAATTTGAATATTGTTAGTTAGATATTTTTATGGATATTTAAATTTGTTTAACTATTTTGAGATATTTTAGGGTTGTTATAACTATTTATATTTTAATTTTTTTTAAATGGTTAAGATATTAGCTAATAGTTGTAACAACACAAGATATTTTTGGAAAATAGTTAAGATATTGATTTTAAAATTTAAAATTGGTTAAATTTTGCAAAATATCATTTTTTTTCAGCCAATTAACAAAATATATTTTTTTAATAAATGGGATTTAAATTAACTTTGGTTAATTGTTGATAAATCATATTTTATCAAATTAACCTAAAACCAAGTTGATTGTTGATAAATGAAATTTAAATTAACTATTGTTAATTGTTGATAAATTTCATTTAAATTGACTTATTTTTTGTTAAAATTTAATTAATTTGAATTTTTTTGATAAATTCTAGATAATTAATTGTCGTATTTTTGCAAATGAAATAAATTATGGTATTTTTGCATAAATTCATAGAATCGCTCATATAGTAATATAGGCCCATCCAATTATAACATGTCTGTTTGCACTATATGTGGTATTTTTGCAATTGGGCTTAGATGCATATAGTGGCCCATATGTTTGTTAGATATATGGTATTTTTCCAAAGAAAATATTCATAAAATGATAGGTTTTATTTGGGCCCATTAGAACATGTAAAGTTTAAATTCCTCTATTGTGGGTGATTCCACTTGTGAATGCCCATTTGCTTTGCATGACTATAATGAGCCTAATCAATTAATAATAATTAATAAAACGAAGGTTTAAATTCCTGTCTTTTGGACCTTGTATGGAAGATAGGGGGCATCTGTAGTGGGAACGACATACTGGACCCAGCTCTCCTCCATACAAGCCCAATTGTTAAGGCCCATTTACCTGAGTTGGACTTAATTTTATAGGTTCATTATATTAGTTAAACCTAAATATTGATTAGCAACAAATAAATTCTAAATTAATTGAATTTGTTTCATTGTGACACTTTAGAATTAATAAGAAATTATAGGACTTTGGTTTTCAAAAATATTTAATCTGTTTATTTTTTTTGGGAAAACCATAGTCATTAATTTTCTAAAAATAAATAATAAAAATACTATTTTAATTTTATAATGAGCTTATTTTAAGAATTTTATTCGATCTCAACCGTTGGTTTAACATAGTCAATAGCTTAATGGGGCCTCGAGGCGCTTTGATTCGTCCCCCTACGGAAGGTGTTCATTAGCTATTTTGACAAGGTTAGATTTCGAAAGATAGATAATTATAGGTCAAATTCTACTAGACTCACCCCTACGGTGACTACTAGGACTAAATCTATGATTATTGAAACTGTGGGTCAAGCTCATAAAATAAGAGATTTTGTTTTCTTATTTTGATCGAATAGTAGGTTGTTAATAGTGGTGTCCATTATTAAATGAGTTTACAACTCTATTTAAATAGTGGTATTTTTTACTCTCGCCAACTGGGACAAGGATATCATAGATTAGTTAAAAACCTAAAGAAATAGAGATATGATTGTTTTTGGTATTTTTTTCTCATATCTTACATATTTTTGGTATATGTTGTGCTATTTCTTGAAATTTTTGTGAATAGAAGTTTTATTGAGCAAATGTGATTGATTTATATTTTATTGATAATTTGTAGTTTTAAGCTAAGTAGTGTCTGTGTCTACTCCCATCCTTTCTCAACTTTCGATGGAGAAAACTTCCTAAATTGGAAGCAGAATATCAACATAGAGTTGATTGGCAACAACTCTGAATTCGTCATGATTGAGGAATCCCCAGAACGAGCACCGTGTCTGCACGTTAGTGATCGCACTGTCAATGCTCGTGATGGTACCGTAAATGCTTGAATAACACCATCTCTGCACGTTCGTGATGGCATCGTAAATTCTCGGATTGCACCGTGTCTGCATGTTGGTGCTCAACTCAACTATGGTCTGACGCAGCTCATGAACGAGCTTCAGATTATTGAACCTGTCATGGGTGGACCTAGTAAAGGAGGTGAAAATAAGACTACTGATGTTGCTGCTCATCTAGCTAAGGCTGAAGCTAACCCAGCTTCATCTTCGAAAGCTTGAAACAAGAGGAAAGGTGGACAAAACAACAGCCCCAAGCCTGCAGAGGCTGCAAAGACGAGTGCACGACCACGTGCATAGACGCCTAAGGGGTAGAACATGAAAAACAAGAAAGGTAAAGATAAATGTTTTCACTGCAAAGAGAAGGGGCATTGGAAACGAGATTGCCTCAAGTTTCTAGCAGCTAAAAACAAAGGTAATGATTATAGTTCATTTATCTTGGAAACATGTGTTTTAGAGAATGATAAATCCGATTGGATTATTGATTCTGGATCTACTAACCATGTTTGTAATTCTTTACAGCTTCTTGAATCTTGGGAGGAAATGGACGAAGGAGGCTTAAAGCTTAGAGATGGGAACTGAGCGTTCGTTGCGGTCCAAGATAGAGGAAGAGCTCGTCTGAAGTTCGGAAATAAATTTTTAATTTTAAAAGATGTATTTTTTATTCCGGATTTTAGTAGAAATTTAATTTCAGTTTCCATGTTGCAATTAGAACGATTTGTTATGACTTTCACAAGTTTTAATATATCTATTTCTTTCAATGGATCACAATTGTGTATTGCATGTTTTGAAAACGAGCTTTATATTCTGCGACCTAACGAACCCCTCACTCTTAATAATGATTTATTCAAAGTAGCTAAACCTAGGACCAATAAATGTCAAAAGACCGATAACAATAATATGACGTATTTATGGCACTTGAGACTAGGTCACATTGGCTATGATAGGATTCAAAAACTTACAAAGGACAGACCTTTGAGGGAACTCACCTTAGGAGAATTACCTGTCTGTGAATCTTGTCTAGAAGGCAAACTGACCAAGCGTCCATTCTCTGCAAAGGGTGATAGGGCCAAAGAACCACTTGGTCTTGTGCATTCAGATGTTTGTGGACCTTTGAATGTACAAGCCAGGGGTGGTTTTGAGTATTTCGTCACTTTCATTGACGATTACTCTAGATACTCATGTCTTTACCTAATGCATAGGAAATCAGAAACATTTTCAAAGTTTTAGGAATTCCTAGCAATGGCTCAGAACCAATTAGGTAAAACGTTCAAAATCTTGCGATCTGATAGGGGTGGAGAATACTTGGATATGCAGTTTCAAGTTCATTTAACTGAACTTGGGATTTTATCACAACTTACTGCCCCAGGTACTCCGCAACAAAATGGTGTAGCGGAACGCCAAAACAGAACTTTATTGGAAATGGTTAGATGCATGCTTAGTTACCCAACTCTACCAACTTCATTCTGGGAACATGCAATTGAAACCGCGAATGACATTCTCAATGTCGTGCCGTCAAAATCAATCCCCAAAACACCTTTAAAACGCTGGAATGGCCGTGAACCTAGTTTACGCCATTATAGAATCTGGGGGTGTCCCGCTCACGTCCTGAGGAAAAAGGAAGGAAAGCTAGAACCGCGAACTGAAGTTTGCATGTTTGTTGGCTATCCTAAAGGTACTCGGGGTGGACTTTTCTATAGTCATTCAGAAAAGAAAGTGTTTACTTCTACAAATGCTACTTTTCTGGAATATGACTATGTACAGAACTTTAAACCTCGCAACAAAGTAGTTTTAGAGGAGATGGTTAAAGAATTGACTCCAACCAATGTTCCATCGTCATCAACGCAAGTCGATGATGAAATTCCCACTCTTCATGTACAACCGACGCAAGTCGATTTAAATGAAGAAAGTACCACTGTTCATGAGCAAACAGTCACGAAGCCTCGTCGTAGTGGGAGGGTTTCTAAGAACCCAGTTCGCTATGGTTTGGATGGTGAAACCAATATGGTTGTTGGTGACACTAGTGATGATGGTCCGTTGTCTTTCAAACAGGCAATGGCTAGCCCTGAAAAGGAACTATGGCTCGAAACCATGAAACAGGAAATGGAGTCCATGTACTCAAATTCCGTCTAGGATCTTGTGGAAGCACCTAGTGACTTTAGGGCCATTGGGTGCAAGTGGATCTACAAGAAGAAACGAGGTGTTGATGGAAATATTGAGACTTATAAAGCTCGATTAGTGGCAAAGGGTTATACCCAAAGAGAAGGCGTGGACTATGAGGAAACTTTTAGTCCGTTAGCCATGCTCAAATCCATTCACATCCTCCAATCCGTAGCAGCCGCTCTCGACTATGAGATCTGGCAAATGGACGTCAAGACATCTTTTCTTAATGGAAAGCTTGAAGAAGTCATTTATATGGATCAACCAGAAGGATTTAAAGTATCTGGACAAGAAGGAAAAGTTTGTAAGTTAAATAGGTCCATCTATGGACTTAAGCAAGCCTCTCGTTCCTAGAATCTTAGGTTTGATGAAATAATCAAAACCTATGACTTTGAACAAAACATTGACGAGCCCTGTGTTTACCAACTGAAGGCAAATCAAATAGTGGTATTCCTGGTTCTTTATGTAGATGATATCTTACTCATTGGAAACAATGCTAAGAAATTATCAGATGTGAAGAATTGGCTGAGCACTCAATTCCAGATGATTTCTGGATATGTTAAGAAATTAAGTTTGTTATTTTTAATAAATAGGATTTAAATTAACTTTGGTTATTTGTTGATAAATCCTATTTAAATTAACCTCTGCCATATTTATTAAAAAAATATTTTATTTCAAATTAACCTCTTCCATAATTTCTCTTTTCTTCTCAAAATTACACAACTCTGTGAAACTATCCAAAATTGACCTGGTCAATTTTGATAATTCTAATTAATGATTAAATAAATTAATTGATTATCTAGATAATGCTAAAATCATTTGGATTTATCATTCTCTAAAACATATGTTTCCAAGATAAATGAACTATAATCATTACCTTTGTTTTTAGCTGCTAGAAACTTGGGGCAATCTCGTTTCCAATGCCCCTTCTCTTTGCAGTGAAAACATTTATCTTTACCCTTCTTGTTTTTCATGTTCTTCCCCTTAAGCGTCTATGCACGTGGTCGTGCACTCATCTTTGCAGCCTTTGCAGGCTTGGGGCTGTTGTTTTGTCCACCTTTCCTCTTGTTTCTAGCTTCCGAAGACGAAGGTGGGTTAGCTTCAACCTTAGCTAGATGAGCAGCAACATCAGTAGTCTTATTTTCACCTCCTTTACTAGGTCCACCCATGACAGGTTCAATAATTTGAAGCTCGTTCATGAGCTGCGTCAGACCATAGTTGAGTTGAGCACCAACATGCAAACACGGTGCAATCCGAGAATTTACGGTGCCATCACGAATGTGCAGAGACGGTGTTATCCAAGCATTTACGGTACCATCACGAGCATTGACGGTGCCATCACTAACTTGCGGACACGGTGCTCGTTCTGGGGATTTCTCAATCATGACGAATTCAGAGTTGTCGCCAATCAACTCTATGTTGATATTCTTCTTCCAATTAAGGAAGTTTTCTCCAGTGAGTTTCTCCATCGAAAGTTGAGAAAGGATGGGAGTAGACACAGACACTACTTAGCTTAAAACTACAAATTATCAATAAAATAGAAATCAATCACATTTGCTCAATAAAACTTCTATTCACAAAAATTTCAATAAATAGCACAACATATACCAAAAAATATGTAAGATATGAGAAAAAAAATACCAAAAACAATCATATCTCTATTTCTTTAGGTTCTTAACTAATCTATGATATCCTTGTCCCAGTTGGCGAGAGTCAAAAATACCACTAGTTAAATAGAGTTGTAAACTCATTTAATAATGGACACCACTATTAACAACCTACTATTCGATCAAAATAAGAAAACAAAATCTCTTATTTTATGAGCTTGACCCACGGTTTCAATAATCATAGATTTAGTTCTAGTAGTCACCGTAGGGGTGAGTCTAGTAGAATTTGACCTTTAATTATCTATCTTTCAAAATCTAACCTTGTCAAAATTGCTAATAAACACCTTCCGTAGGGGGACAAATCAAAATGCCTCGAGGCCCCATTAAGCTATTGACTATGTTAAACCAACGGTGGAGATCGAATAAAATTATTAAAATATCATAATTCTAATATTTTAATATATTAAAATATTTAAAATTAAGTTGTTAGTCTATTTTTAAATTTGATTTGAATCTTTGTAGAAAATATCTAATTATTTAAATCTCAACCAACAAAAATATCTTTCATTTTTTTAAAAAAAAATTAAATGATAAAACAAAAAAGATATTTTTGGTTTTGATTACAAATAATTTATTTCTACAAATTTTAATTTTCTTAAAATTAAAAAACTCAATGAACAGTACCGTCCGTACGGTTACTGTTCACTACTAGCTGCTGGTGTGCGTGGGCGCGCGCGGAGGCGCGCGGGCGTGCGCGCGCATGGGCAGCCAGGCCAAATTTTTTCCAAAATTTTTTTTGCTCAATTTTTCAAACCAAAACCATTTTCTAATTATTTGTTAACATGTTTTACACAAAATAAAGCATATATAAAAATTAATAGCCTAAAAAACACAACAAAATAACCTAAAAATTGTTAAAATTCACATAAAATTAATATGCTCATAAAAACATGAAAACCATCCAATTATTCAAACATATCAAATAATCCAATTTTAAACATGTTCATATCTATGATTAACACTCCCACTCAATTATACTACCAAGTTCCCAAGATGTAAGTATGGGCTAGTCCGTAGGGTAAGCTGGTAACGAACAAGTCAAAGAACTCAAATAATACAATCAGTTAGAATATTAACCACTCAGAATTGAGATTGAATTGACCTTTGGTCAACTATATGATATGAATAGAATAGATAATAACAGTATGTTTACTTATCTTATCAACTGTCAATATCGGTCATGCCCAATGTAACAAATACATCCGATCTTATCTACTTTGCTAATGTTCTGGAAGGAACATAACACTGTAATGTGTAAGTAGATGATATCGTAGATTGGCAAGTCAGTGTAAATCCTGTGCACTGACTAATCACAGGACTAACTTATTTTGAACATATAATCATATTTATATTCCACTGTGATTACGTCATTATAAATAAGATTAGTTATATGCTCGGGATTTAATAGAAGTTTATATTAAACAAATAATCATGAAAATAAAACATGTGAGCAAAGTGATTAACCAAGTCAAAAAATGATTTCTATTCTTTTATTGATAATAAAATGAGATTACAAAGAATTTGGGTTTTAATTAGGGCATAAATACCCCAACAACTCTCACTCACACTACCAAAGTGAAGAGTGTTGGGGATCACCAACTTGAACAAGGTTTGAAGCCTTTGTCCAAAAGCTTATTTCCCCCTAACTCAAGCACTAAGGGATCTCTCACAGATTATAGGAAATGCTTTCTGGAATTATCAAGCCTCAAGGTGTTTCTAGCCAAGTGCTCTAATGGATAGAAATGTTCTGTCTTACAAGTGAGCTATAGGCTCCTATTTATAGAGTTTAGAGACACCCTTTGAATTTCAAATTCCACCAACCCCCATGGCTATTACCAATGTTTAATTGGATTAATATGGAATTAAAAAAGAGATTTGGGAGTTATTTGAGCCGTTCAACAAAGATTGAAAAAACTGAAAAATTGGTCAGTTTTTGGCCTGTGGCTGCAGCCAGAGACATTAGTGGCCGCGGCCACTAGTCTCTGTCCCACAGGCCGCGACCACCGACCAATTTCAGCACAGAAAATGTGTTGTTTTTCCAAACGGTTCCAAACCCTCCCAAATGATTTTGTAACTCTCAAAACACATTATTAGGGTTAAAATCATATCTCTAATAGCCATTTCACATATGGCTTTATGAAATTCATCTCAATATTGTGTAACAACAAATTTAAACAATAAAGGGTAATATTTGGAAGTTACAAATTTATAACACCAAATATGTTACATTATTTAGATATCTCTCATATATCTGAATATTGTAACTCTCTATTATATGTTACAATATGTGACACTCTTTGTCACATTTATTTAATCTAAAACATTATATTATAATATAATATAATATTACATTATATTATAAAATAATATAACATTCCCCCACTAGATTAAATAGTTATCTATTGTAACACGTATTTAATCAATCATTATATTTTGAAATATAACATATCCCCCACTTGATTAAATAAGAACTCTCTCTTATAGGAGTCATTGCGTTAGTGCATAAAGTAAAGTGTTTTCAACTTGAACTTTACTATAGTGTAATTATCACAAAATTTGTCGAAAATTTGGTTGCACTAGGCATTGAACCATCTTTTCATGATAACAAATCGGCAATAACACACACCTTTGCGATGTTCATTTGAGACCTCTATGTCTCGCTTTGCACCATTAAAGGCCATGTGCATTTTCCATTCATGGACGTTCTTGATAATACTCCCAATTCTCATGAGAGGCGACACCACCCCAAGGTCCATATATGTACAATTCTTACAGTATTCTGTTACCAAAAATACTTGTCTTTACAAGAATGAATTCTATTAAAAAAAACCTTTCGGTTTTAACCCTCCACTTGGTAACACACAAGTACTCAATATCTCATATGGGACTTGTTTTGAGTACAACTAGTATTCACTTGATTGACTTGTTGTTACCTATTGAACCTAACACTAGTTGAATAACTAATATTAAGATAGGTTACCATCAATCGTGAATCTCTTTAGGGAGTTTAAGTCTCATCCCTCGAGATGATGCAGCCACTAAATCCCTCGTTAGTGGCTTAGTGAAAGGATCCGCCAGATTTTCACTTGTTCTCACATAGGATATTGAGATGACTCCTCTTTGAATCAATTCTCTTACATATCCATGTCTTAGACTAATATGTCTAGACTTCCCATTATACACTTCGCTATATGCTCTAACCAATGTCGCTTGGCTATCACAATGTATCGATATAGTAGATACATTCTCTTTGATTAGGGGAATCTCTATCAACAGATCCCTTAACCATTTGGCCTCTTTGCCGGTAGCAGCTAGAGCTATGAACTCTGCTTCCATAGTGGAATGAGATATATAGGTTTATTTCTTGGAACCCCAAGAAATTTCACCTCCACCAAGTGTAAATACCCAACCATTTGTGGACAAGTTGTCCCCAAGATTGGATATCCAACTTGCATTTGTATATCCTTCTAAAATTGAAGGAAATTTGGAGTAGTGAAGGCTTAGTCCTTTGGTTTTCTTGAGACAACCTAGGACTCTTCTAATTGCCTTATAGTGATCCACACTTGGATTACTTGTAAACCTACTAAGTTTACTTACCGCAAATTCTATATCAGGTCTAGTACATTGGGCAGCGTACATTAGACTCCCTGTAGCACTAGCGTACTCCAATTGAGCCACTGCTCTTCCTTCATTCTTCTCTAGTTTTACACTATGATCGAATGGAGTATTGGCATCTTTAACCTTGAGATGGTTAAATTTGTTCAATACTTTCTCAGCCGACGTAAGCGACAAAATAGGGTTTAATCCCTAGTTCTTTTTTCAACCCTCGGCCGTGGCGGTCGAGCAGCCGCATATGTACACATCGTCACCTAAGCTCTCCAACTCAAGGATGGTCCATCTTTCTTTTCCCTTTACCTGCACCACATAGCATCTGTGAGTCGAAGCTCAGCAAGAAAACTCAATATGCTCTTGAACAGTAATAACATGTTACCAAATCATAATAGGCATGCCTAGTGCATGCAAATAAGTCTGAATAATAATGGTTGTGGGCCATGCCCTTCTGTATGGATGACTATCAAGTCAATCCTAAACAAATGAGTGATTAACACTGGAGGTTCCGATAACCATGCCAGGGCGTGTAGCCGTAATCAAATGAGTGACTAAGGAGTAAGTCACTAACTTGGGTTCCGTACCCTTAGATGAGTGACTGATGAGCAAGTCACTAACTTAAACCAAATGAGTGACTGATAAGTGAGTCACTAACATAAACCAAATGAGTGACTGATGAGTGAGACACTAAAATGAACCAAATGAGTGACTGAAGAGTGAGTCACTAACATGGGTTCTGCACCCTTAGCCATGTGACGATGCAGTCACCTGGGCCTTCTAGCCCTGGCTCTGAGTGGCTAGCCATGAGACTAGACAAGCGCTTTTAGTTTTCATCGAACTTGAGGTCGGTCAAGCATTAATTCTCATGATGAGGCATTCAATGCTTATGTTGATTAGATCTAATCTTTTTCGACTTGCGTTAAACACGCTAAAACCATTCTTGACTCTTAAGTCAATACCATATGACCAAGGTTCAGTACTACTGCCGAACTTGACTAGTAAGTCACAGCTTTGTAGTTAATACTAACACCATTGCCAATTCTGACTAATGAGTCAATGCCATGCACAAGTAAGCAATGCAACAAGACATATATCATATGTCAAATATCCAAATGTAGGGCATTCAACACGCTTACTTAACAATCGCTAGCATAATTATGATCATGCACAAATGCAGAGACTCAATCTCTAAACAATCTCATATTCAACATTCATGTCCTTCCCTAATCATATGTTTCTTATGTATCACATGCATCACATACTGGGTGCAGTTTTCTTACCTTTGGTCCAAGCACAGGTTACCAATAAATGAGCCACAAGCACGATCCTATTTCCAAGCCCCTAGCGATAAACTCGTCACAACAAAACATAAACTCCCATCAATAAAATGAGTAATAAAAGATTCCCGGACCAAGACCTAGCCTCCGAGATGTCGAATCCCACCAAACCGGGTAGGAGGAACAATCCCGAGGCCTAAGGTTTGAGTTCCCACGATCAAAACACCACTTTGGCCACAAATGCCCTTAAGCGTCGCGGCCCCACCTTACTAAGTCGCGGCTCCTAGCCTAGACAGAGGTGCCAGCCTCAAGCACCTGCACCAAGCGTCGTAGCCAACCTCCCAAGCGTCGCGGCCCCAAGGCCCTTCAACACCACCCCTCACTTGCACTAAGCATGGACCGCAGCCCCACCTCGAAACCCATCCAAAACCTCATTTTCTCCTTTTTTTAAAACCTTCCAAAAACCTACCCCAAACATTTCCAAATCCAAAAATCAAAGTTCCCAAACATCCTAATCATCCAAAACCATTAAAACCCAAGTCTCAAATCATCCAAAAACTCATCAAAACACAAAATCCAATTCAAGCTTAAAAAACTTTAAAAACTTGGAACTTAAAACTTGGATTACCTCCGATTATGTCATTTCCCAACTAAATCCTCCGGCTAATAAGCTTATAATATTCCCTAGAATCACCATGCCTCGATCCTCACTTGAATCCAAGTCCTAGAACTCAAGTTTCCTTCGAAAATGTGATCGCGAGACGCAAATGGAATTTTGAAGGAGAGAGAACATTCTCTCTCCCACGTTCTCTCTCCCTCCCATTCCCTTTTTGACACCGATCACATTTTCGAAGGAAACTTGAGTTTTAGGACTCGGATTCAGTCAAGGATCAAGGCATAGCGATTCTAGGGAAGTTTAGAAGCTTTTTAGCCGGAGGATTTAGTTGGGAAATGACTCAATAAGAGGTAATCCAAGTTTTAATTTTTAAGTTTTCAAGTTTTTAAGCTTCGATTGGAATTTATGTTTTTGATGAGTTTTTCAATGATTTGAAGCTTGGGTTGTATTGGTGTTGGATAATTATGATGTTTGGGAACTTTGATTTTGGGATTTGGAGATGTTTGGATAGGATTTTGGAAGGTTTTGAAATGAAGAAAATGAAGGTTTTTGGCTGGTTTGTGGTTAGGCCATGGCCCTGTTCTAGGGCGCTGCGGCCCAGGCTTGACGAAGAAGGTGAAGTTGGCTGATGGGAAGTTAGGGCCGTGGCGCAAGGTGGCGCGTCGCGGCGCTAGGCACAGGAAGAAATGGGTTCAACTTCTGTTTAGAGGCGGGCTGCGGTGCAAGGCTGGGGGAGGGCAGTGGCGCTTAAGGGCAATTTTGCCCAGATTTGGATTTTAGTCATGGGAACTTATCTCTAAGGGCCTGGGATCGATCCTACTACCCTGTTGAGTAGGATTTGATGTCCCGGAGGCTTGGGTTTTGTCTGGAAGTATTTATTTACTCATTTTTTATGAGGTTTTATATTATGGTTGTGACTAGGTTATCGCTAGGGGCATGGAATCAAGATTGTGCTTAAGGATTGTTTATTGGTAATTTGTGCTTGGACCAAAGGTAAGAAAACTGCACCCAGTATGTGATGCATAAGATACATGTGATTAAGGCATGGCATGAATGTTGAATATAAGAATGATCAGAGCTTGAGTCTCTGTAATTGTGCATGAGTATGATTATGCTTGTGATTATCGATTAAGCATGTTGAATGCCTTATATTTGGATGTTTGAATGTGCATGGTTATGATTATGCTGGTAATTATTAATGAGGCATGTTGAGTTCTCTATATATGGACATTGATTTCATAGTAAATGCATAGCAGATTTGCTTATCTGTGTATGGTACTGCCTTATTAGTCAGCAACGGCAATGGTGTCAGTATTGATTGTGAAGGTGTGACTTATTTGTCAAGTTCAGCAGTGGTACTGGGCACTGGTAGTATGGTATTGGCTTATGAGTCAAGAACAGTATTAGCATGTTTAACGCAAGCTAAAAAGATTAGATCTAATCGACATTAGCATTATCAACATAAGTATCAGATTCTTGACCGACCTTAAGTTCGTTGAAAACAAAAGTGCTTGTCTAGTCTAAAGGCTAGTTACATAGAGCCAGGGCTATAAGCTCAGGTGACTTTTACGTCACATGGCTAGGAGGGCATGGGACCTCAGAGATAGACTTATCAGTCATGTATATGGAGATAAACTTATCAGTCATCTAAACAGAGAAAGACTTATCAGTTATCTATACAGAGATGAACTTATTAGTCAACTATACAGAGATGGACTTATTAGTCATCTATGCAAAGATAGACTTATTAGTCATCTATACAGAGATAGACTTATCGGTCATCTACACAGGGATAGACTTATTAGTCATTTATACAAAGTATGACTTATTAGTCGTCTATTCAGAGAGAGACTTATTAGTCGTCTACCTCAGAGAGACTTATTATTCATCTACCTAAGAGCGAGAGACTTATTAGTCATCTACTCAGAGTGCAGGACTCCACAAACATGTATTTGTACATGCTTGCATGCATGAGTAGGGTTATTACTGCTAGGCATGCCTATTGTGATTTGGTGACATGTTATTACTTGTTCATGAACATATTGAGTTTTCTTGCTGAGCTTCGGCTCACGGGTGCTATGTGGTGCAGGTAAAGGCAAAAGAAAGCTGGACCATCCTTGAGTTGGAGAGCTTAGATGATGATGTGTACATATGTGGCTGATCGACCACCACGACCGAGGGTTTAAAGAGGAACTAGGGTTAAACCCTATTTTGTCACTTAGGTCGACTGGTTGTAATTTTTTTTTATTGTAATGAACCTTTAAACTATATTTTGGGATCCCAATGTATACAGTAAACGTTTTAGTGAAACGTTGCATCTTTGACCAAAATTTTGAACCCTAAATCCTTAATCACATTTAGTTACACGATTATGTCCAAATGACTCGTTTAGCGAGTTCAACACTGTTTAAAATGCACAGCATAATAGTCCTTGGGTAGTAGGGCGCTACATTCATAGTTATTCATATAGTCATGTTCAAGGAAGGTTGCATTTGTGGAATTAAATACCTTTTGATCCTCGGGACTATAGAAATAACTGCCTCTTGTCTTTGGAGCGTAGCCCACAAAAATGCACACTTCAAACCTCAAATCAAGTTTCCCTAATTTAGGTCTAAGAACATGAGCAGAACAGCCCCAAATGCGAAAATGGTGCAAACTAGGTTTGTTTCCATTCCATAGTTCTAGTGGAATTTTGATTATGGTCTTATATGGGACTAGATTCAAAATGTAAGTCGTTGTTTGAAGTGCAGAATGATAGAGGAAGTGAAGAGTAGCTTAACATAGACCTGTCCATGTTTAACATGGTCCTGTTTCTTCTTTCAGAAACACCATTTTGTTATGGCGTTCCTGGCATTGTGAGTTGGGATAGGATACCATGCTCCAGCAAGAAATCTTTGAATTCTAAATCCATATATTCTCCACCTCGATCACATCAAAATGTCTTAAGAGCCTTACCTAACTGCTTCTTAGCCTCAGCTTTGAATTCTTGAAACTTACCAAAGGTTTCATATTTCCTAAGCATTAAGTAAGTATGACCATATCTTGAGTAATCGTCAATAAAAGTGACGAAGTAATCATACCCATCTCTTGCTTGTACATTGATTGGACCACGGACATCGCTGTGTACAAACTCCAAAGGTTCTTTAGCTCTGAGAAATGACGTTTGGTCATTTTACCTTCTAGACAAGAATCACAAACCAGAAGAGTTCCAACTCTTAGTTCTCTCAAAGGTCCATCTTTTGTTAACTGGTTTATCCTATCTAGACCTATATGACCAACTCTAAGATGCCAAAGATATGTGTCATCCTCATTCGAAACTTTTTGTTATTTTTTACCTTACGGTTTTGCTACTTTAAATAATTCTGAATTATTAAGCATTCATTCATTTTAATGAAATCGTTAAAGTGTGAATATTCAATTGCATGTCTAAAGAAAAATTAAGAATAATCAAATTATAAATAAAATATTCTAAAGTCATCACATGCAATCAAATTCAAAATAAATAAAAGAAAAAATAAACTAAACATTGCTCAAACAACAATAAAGTTTTCTTTTAATAAACTAATTTTTTTAAAAATAAATTGACTTTCTTCAACGCTTTCCTGAACTAGATGTTTTTATACTCTTTCACTTCATGAACTTCATCAGCAACCTTCCTTGAACCGTTAGATTCATCCATCTACACAGAAGAATAAACATCGTTAGTGGACCCTGAGTTAAAAACTCGGAATGACAAATCTCTTTCCACTTAGTTATAAAAACAAATAAATCATATTTACTTTTCTTATTCTTCATAAATTCAGTGATTATTTCACGCTTGGCCGATAGGATTTCATTCTCATTAAACCACTTATCATATATATATATATATATTTCCATACGTAGCATGGATGACCTCTCATATATCATATGAAAATTTAAGGCTTTGTAGAGTATTTTTGGTCACTATATTTACTGATTGGAGCAAATAATACCTAGCCATATGATTTATTATTAACCACTTGGCATACTCAAACTGATCATTCACTGAAGCATGAATTGGGGTTCATCGATTGGTGGTGTTTTAACAGCCTCCATCAAATTCTCTCTTAACAACAATATATCAATATCATGTTTCCAAAATACTATATTTTCATCATTAAGTTCAACTATTACATTGCAGTCGTTTCAAACATTTTAACTGAAAATAAATAAAATACAATAATACGATCATTTTAAAAATACCAATTATGTGGAAAGTAAACATAATGCATGAATGCAACAATTAAAACACATAAATAAACATTTACTATTCCACGATAATACTACCCAACAAATAAAGTGTCGCC
This sequence comes from Humulus lupulus, assembly GCF_963169125.1. Taxonomy (NCBI): domain Eukaryota; kingdom Viridiplantae; phylum Streptophyta; class Magnoliopsida; order Rosales; family Cannabaceae; genus Humulus; species Humulus lupulus. Next base: position 55,629,440 of record NC_084796.1, on the reverse strand, counting down.
TTAGGGTCGGTCAATTTAAATTCAGATAGCTTATAAGAAAATCTTATATTTATAATTTAAAGCTTAAAATAACTCTTTATTTTCTCTTTTAAATATAAAGTATCACTCGTTTGGTCAAGATGCAATTATCCACCGCAAAAGCTTAATTGCATCTTTGTAAGTGTAACTCATTATTTCGAAATTCCTGACTTAACTTAGAGAGTTCCGCCTTAGGGTTGGTCAAGCCTAAAATACATTACTCCTTCCTAACTTCATAAAAAGCCAACCTTGGTATTAATATGTGTAACGACCCAACTATTCTAGACCTTGGACCATTAATAACTACTATATTAATCTTAAGAAAACGTACATATGAAAACACCATAACTTTATATAAAACTGTAAAGTAAAGGTTCAAATACATAAAAATCTCACTTAGGATATGGGATCCCATTGTTTTGAAAATAAAACAAAACATAACTTAAACAATTTGGTTACAAAATTAAGTGCGGAAAAATAATACATAGAAATCATAGCTAAAAGACTTAAAAACTTCATCCTCAAATCGAACGCGCAATCCACCGATTCCATCCTGCCTCAATACACATCCCCAATCTGTCAAGAATCTTCCCGCCGCCATAACTATTTTCCTGCACATATAAAACATAAAGGAGTGAGCCTAATGGCCAGAAAGGAAAATCTACTATAAGCATGGAACATATACATACACATAAACTGTAAGCTATAAACTATAAACTGTAAACTATAATCATATAACTATATAGCTACAACATCTATTACAATGGCCATCATACTTCTTGGGACTTGCTAGCTAAGCAATCATATGCCCATAAATTTACGGGGCTAGTTATCTAAACAAGTCATATAAATTTATGGGGCTATTATCTAAACAATCATATGCCCAAGGAATCTACTATTGGGACTTGTTATCCAAACAAGTTATATATATTTGTTATCTAAACAAATTATGTGATTGTTATCTAAACAATTCATATACATAAAACAACTAAAAACATATCATACTTAGCATATATCAACAACTTAAAAGCATACAAATCTACCCTATTTTCCTTACCAAAAACCAGGATGTGAGAACAAGATCGGGACTTTGGAACACTCCTAAAAACCATAATAGAGAGGTGAGTATACTAAGGAAAAGAGATGAAAAGAATGAACTACACCATCGAAAATATACTTACCAACAAGAACCTCAAGTTCAAGAACTTAGATGCCTAACCAAGAATTAAAAGACTAAGTTAGGATTTGAGTAGAAAAACTATAAGAATCAATACAGAAAGAAACTAGAATTAGGAATACCTTGAATGCTTCTATGACCGAACTATACCTCGAAACTGAAATACACTATAACCTTACTTCCCAAGTGTTTATTAAGCTTATAATGATTAAGCTTATAACCCCAACCCAAGTGTTTATCACTCTATAGTCTCACTAGCACCTGGAAGGCTCTGATCAATGCTTGAAGAATGAATGAAAAGGCTTGGTGGTAGATCCTATTTATAGAGTTCTAGGAATAAAAATCTTCTTTTTGGCTTTGAATAACAATAATGAATTTAATTGAAAATATTTGAATATTCTTCAGCCAAAGGCTTAAAACTTGGTCAAATTGTTCAGAGAGAGGTTTAAGGAGTCAAAGCTTGATTTTTAAAACAAAAATAATAAAAACAAATAGAATCCTAACTTCTAACTCCCTAAATCTCGTCTCTAAACTCACCTGCAGTAAAATCAACATATCTGGCTTTTTAGGACTCCAATTTGGAATATCCTTATACCGTTAGAAAGCTAATTCAATTATCTACAACTTTCTAGAAATACTATTTTTCGAAATTCATAACATAACGGGGTCAAAAATAGGTTAGAAGTTACAGTACCCTAAAGTTACGAAAAATTTATTTACAACCTAATCCACAAATAAATAAAATTGTGACAAATGTCATGCTCCTAACAGATTCTTCTGGTGAAGACTAAGTCTTATATTTCTCTTATTTTATCATTAAAATAATAATTCCTTAATAATCATGCATATGAAAAATGTCATAATCTTATTGGCTCTATCTAAACCTTATGGATAACCATGCTCATGACAAGTGTCATATTCTTATTGGCTTTATCTAAACCTTATGTTATAATAATTGTCATATTAATAACTAGCAATATTAATCAAACCTTATGTTATAATTAATATTCTTAAACTATATGTTAAACTTATAAAATCTACAAGTGTTACTACGAGTGTCCAACTAAGTCCCGGCTTGAACCAAAATCCACAGTCATAAACATACTACAACTACTACTAGCTATTACTATTACTATTACTACTACTATCTAACTAGCTAAGTAAAGTTCTTGGACTCTACAATATGTCTATAAACCTTCCTTAGGGGGATGGAAACAAAGCCGCCTCGAGGCCCTATTCATGTCTCACAGTGTTGTACTAATAATGGAGACCATAGGTCATATTGAGATGTTCACCTTCTCCCACTTACTATTTTAGATTTAATGTGTTTTATTAAACTAATCAATTAATTCTAAATTAATTACTAGTTTATTAATAACCCTACGAATGTAATTAATTATAAAATACATTTAAAAATATAAAAAGTTTGTTTCTATAATTAACATGATCTAGATAATTACTCATTGCATTCATCTAACTTTACTAAAATACTTTTTGAATAAAGTTGGTTATCTTAAAGGCCTATAAAAACTATTGTCTTTATTATGGTGTGAGTTACCAAGTTTTAGCTAACTTAATACTTAGTAGTTTATATGTAATTGATTTCTTCAAAACAATTCATATAAACAAATAGGACAATCCTAAATAATCATGTTTCTAAAAGATGCATGATTAATGAAAAACTGTGTGGGGTTTCATGAATGGCGTGTAATTGACTAATGCATGATCATGTTATCAATCAAATATTAATGACTATTTATTTAAATAAATAGATAAACAATAAATGATTAACCGAGTACTATTAGGTATTTCTAAATTTACAACCCTTGAAAAATAGAAATAAAATTACAAAAATAGCCTTTGTAACTTGCAAGACTCTCCAAGAATGCATCTCCTCTCTTTTAGGCTTTCTTGCTAATCTTTAGGAATTTGGCTATGCCCAACCTATTAATTAGGAACAAACTTTCTAATTAATTTATTTAATTAAAATAAATTTTTTATTAAATAACATTTTTGTCATCTTTTTAATTTAGTTGAATTTAAATAATTAAAGAATCAAATTCAAAAAATTATTTAAACTTAAGATTTAAAATCTTAATCAACTAAAATATATTTTATTTTCTAATAAATAGAATAAGATAATTAAACTTTTAAATTCAAACAATTTAAAATTAATTAAATAAAATATATTTTGCACAAGATTAGGATCTAGGGTTTGGGCACCAAGATTGGCACCCTAGGAACCCTAGGGCCAGCGACACCAAGGAACCAAGGGCTCAGGTGCATAGCTGGGAAGGTTGGGTAGCACGCAGGTGCACAGGGGTGCGCATGGCAGGGACCAGGCGCGCGCAAGAGCTTGGCTAGGTGCACGGTTGTGTGCAAGGCTCGATCAAGCACTGGGTGCGCGCAGGAAGCCATGTGGCTGGTGGCCGAGTGGGCTCGGGAAGCCTCAGGGCTAGTGTGTGTGGCCAGGGCTCGAGCCCTAGGCTCGAGTCCTTCTCTTTTTCTTTCTGTCCATATTTTCAAAATATATTTCAAAAATAAAGTTACAAAAATCCTATTCCCTTTATGGCTTACACAAGATCTAGAAAAAGTAATAAAATTCCTAACCCAAGAGCACCATATAATTAACGATCTATCATTTAACCATACATTCAAAAAACATATCCATCCATTTAATATCCATATCAACTAACATATAACAAATGCACGAAACCCACATAGTATTTAATAATAATAATAATAATAATATATGTATAAATTGCTCTTGTACCAATTGTTGGTATTAAATTATCAAATCATAGGTACGCAGCAGGATATATGGACCCTTTTTAACAATTATTAATACAAGCCAAAATCATAAACATATATAAATATTAAGTCATATACAAAACAAATAAGGGATTACCTATTGTATCCTATCAAGTGTCCTTGAATCGTTTTGTATAAAATCAACGATCTTCCTATCCATTGTTTTAAAAGCTCACACCTTGATCTTCTAGACCAATCCTCAAATACACAAGGACGTGTGTGGGCACATAAGATTCAAAAGGTTGATTTTTGTGACTCTCTAGATGTACTCAACACATAAGATCTAGAAATGTTTGAGTGAGAGAAGAGGAATTGAATAGTTTTCAGGTTTTTAGAAAACTATCGCTTTTCTTAGAGAGAGAGGGAGTCTAATTTTTAATCGCTTAAAAATTCCGTAATGAAAAACTCTTTTTCTGAAAATATCGTACTATCAGATTTATAGAGACAATTAATCTAATTAATTAATCTTTTATTTTATTAAAAATAAAATTCAAATTAAAACTAATATGATATTTATATTTAATTATTTATTTGTATTTAATTATTTATTTAAATTATATTTAAAAAGAATAATAAAAATAACTGATTAAACAAATAATTTGAAATTCAAAATTCAAATCCCAAGGATGGGGAATCCCTGTGCGTGGCGCCACACACTCACTGTATAGTGAGTGTGTCGTCCACATCAATTAGGGTTTCCCTAATTTTTCTCATTTGTTTGTTTAATTAACTTTTAAGACAATATATTTATCTCAATATAAATATCAGTTAATTCAAAATTAAATTTATCTTAAAATATCATTTTCAAATAAATAAATAAATATCTTATTCTAAATAAGATATTAATTATTCTCTCTCTATATATTAATCCAAACAAGATTAATATTAATTTTAACCTATAGTTTTTCAAAATAAAAACTATACAGTTAAATAAATAATTAATTCATAATTAATCAATTACCCATACTATCACATAATTATTCCCTTGCCCTGGAAAATTAATTCCTTTGCAATTAAGCCATTCTCTCTACAAATCTTTCTTTTGACATCCTTACCCTTGACAATGTAGCACAGATGTGATATGGGGACCATTGACCTATAATACGAAGCTCCAATAAACTAGATTATTAATTAAACTCTTTAATTTAATAATCTTATTTATTAATTCCATGATTACTCCACTATAAATATGAAATTGCACTCTAGGTATTTATAGAATTATATTTACAAAATTTTCTCTTGTAGTCCATTGATATAATCAATCAATTTAGTTATGTCCTCCATTTAATTGTTCGTTAATTAGAGCTGGTCAAAAATATCATTTTACCATTCTAATTACCTCTTGATCCTTAAGTACTACTAAGTCACTAGCGAATAATTAATCTATAATCAAATTATAGATTTGAGCTCAATAATTATTTAGTTCAAGAATTAACCCTTATGGGAACCAATATTCGATCCGTTAGGAAAGTATGGATTTAATTATTGTAATTAATGTTCCCATCCATCCATGATATTGAATCTCCAAAACAAAAGTCATTAGCCTCGATATCCTAAGAGACCTTAACGAGTGAATCAAAATATCCAATAAACATAAACAATAGTTCATGAATACTCAGGATTTAGATTGATTTACAAATAATCATCTATTATGATAAGAATTAAATCTTTATGTCAAATGGCAAGTTTGTAAAGATAATTAACTGTCATCGGTCCTATCATATATAATCTTTATTATATACAACACCTTTACTAAGATGTCTATCCACATCAGTAATCTGAATCTAAATTACTCACATCTCGTATGCTTGGCAAACCATACTAGTAACCATTCATTAAAGATTCCATACTTTAATATGTTACCGACTATTTTATTCATTATATATGATCTTAATTCTCTTGTACTAATAAAAGATCATATTCTCATGAATGAATAAGGAATTTTCTTGATATTAGCATATAATTAATTCAAACAATAATTATAACATTCAAATATAATAAAATTGTCATTTTATTTACATTCAATAAAATGTCTTTACATGCTTTTAGGGCATTAATCCTAATAGTCCGGGGAGCTCATCTGTTGTGCTTGTAAAAATGATGAGAGAAGCTATTATGCTCTGGGTGAGGACGACCTAGAAAGAAAGGTTAAGCTCGCGGCATGGAGTTGCGAGCATATGCGAGCTGGGGCACTTTTGCCCTTGAACAATTATTTTAGGAAGTTTACCTACTATGTCGGTATAGCCCCTTCCAACTCCAAACAAACTCATATAGAGTTTTAGCGGCATTGAAGTCGCTATATCATGAAATGAAATGGGAGGGTCATTCTCCCTACGAGATTCTATACCTCTTTTATTTGAAGAGGAACCCCACAAAAGCCAAATGGAGAGACATATTCTATTATCTCTCCGGGTGACCTCGAGAAAAGCAATTGTTCGAAGATATCCCCAACCATCCTCCCAACTTCAAGAGGCTATTCTTTTGAAAGAGCAGCCTTGAATAATCCAAATTTCTTTCATTCCATCGACCTCATAATTTTTTTGTCTTGTAAAATAGTTTTTATTTTGGTCATTTTTAAAGATCGTATGTTCACACATTTTTGTTCTTTTCGCCCAACTATGATCGTCCAATGCTAACTCGAGATATGGAGGACCATACAGAAAAGATGTTGAAGCTCCCCTGTGGCCAACGATCTCTCCTTTATCTCTTGCACGAGGATAAGTTGCGCCTCTACAAGCTCATCGGTGAGAGCAAGTCCACTGATGACTCCTCGATTCGCAAGTATGCTCGATGGGAGGACATCCCTCTTCCTTGCCCTTCAAATCCTTCAAAGAAAAAGAAAAGGAAGAATTTGAGCATGGAGCTAGCGGAACCCTCTAGGTCGGGTAGTGAGGCCCAAGACAAAGCGTCTCCAGGCTCGTCAGGAGGAAAGTAGTGTTGGATATATCCATGTGGTCTCCAACCCTTTTGAAATATGAGCCCAGTGTCCCTGTTCTCAATCAAAATTCCCAAAATAACTTTTTTACTTGGTCAGGTGTAGATTTTAGAGTTCATAGAGACGATTGCTGGCTAAGTAAATTTCAAACAATGTATAGCTTAAATGAGGTTTGGGAAGGGATAGTGGTTCAATATGGAACCAATGACTATAGGAATTTTTCTAGATTATCCCCCACCTATCGAGTAGGTAACCCCCTAGAATCCTCAGAAGATAGAGGGATTCTCTGGTCCCCAAGCTCAAGCTCAACGGAATCTTCCAGTTAGGTTTCCCCACTAACTGTTTCTGATCTTGCTATGATATCCAATTACTAATATTTCTTCTCTTGTTTTTCAGGTGATATGGATTCAGAACTCGACAACATTCTCGGGATGCCGCCTAAGGCTCGTGGAAGCAAGCAGGGTCGCATGTCCTTGAAGAAGGACGCACCTTCTTCTAAGGTCACGAAGGTTACCGAGGATCCTTCTATGGCGTCCTCAAAGGCTGCCATGAGCGATCCAAAAATCAAAATGCCTCCTCCCCCGAAGAGAAACATTCCATCTCCTCATCCCCCAGCCAAGTCCCTGTTGGGATAAAGCTAAAAAGATCACCGACCTCAAAGCTTCGAGGCCAGCGGGTGCTCCAATTCCAACCGTAGTCCACAAATTTTGTGCCATGGCGCACATGCTAGAGTATCCTTTGGCAAACAAGGCTGGAGCATTAGGAGCCGACTTGTGCTTCGACTTGCTGTCTCGGAATGGACAATACTGTTGGGAAAACTTATACAAGATCTTTACTTATTTTCATGTAGATCTAATATTAAACAAGTTAATATGAGACAACCTAGAACATGTTTCTAAAATTGAATTCAAAGAGAAATAATGATAAGAATACTTACATTATACGTAGCGGAATAATAGAGTCTTTCCTTCAGTTTCTCTAACCCTTGTATCCTTTCTGTCACAGAGTATTACTAAGAAACTGAACCGATCTTCAATTTTCTCCAAAGTATCCTTAGAATCACCTAGACTAGGGTGGGCAATTCTCAACACATGAGATAGATACAGAGAGAAGAAGAGAAAAGAACAATGAGGCTTAGAAAAGGACTTACGTTTAGAGAGAATCTAAAACCTATCAGAAACTTGTGTTTCAAAATCTGAACTTATGTTTTCATCTCTCACTTAGCACTCCTTTTATAGACTAAATTAGGTCATTTATTTAATTAAAAAATCAATAAAATAATAGTCAATTAATAGCTCTAGGTCGAAATTATCATGGGCTTTAGGCCTGTGAAATTTCCCATTTGATTATAAGCCCGTTGGACTTAAAATCAATGCATGTATTATTTTCTATTGATTTAATTAAATAAATAATTATTTAAATCCTTTATAAAATTAATTATTTAAAATTTGAACACTGATTTAAACTTTTTTATTAATTTAAATACCAATTTATCGTAATTCATAAATCTTCCCTAATTCTTTTTTTCTTCTCTAAATTAGATAATTCTGTGAAACTATCCAAAATTGACCTGGTCAACTTTGATAATTCTATTTGATAATTAAATCAATTAATTGAGACTATCTCGACGATTTTATCCAAGGTACAGTGGGGACCATGGGCCTATGAAATCAAGCTCTAATAAGTTATTATAAATCTAACAAATAAATCTACTAACTTATTAATTCCTCGTGACTTCACTAAAGACTCGGAATTGCACTCTTGAATTCATAGAATACTCTATAAGAAATATAGATATGCTATTAATTATCCATTGTTACAACCACAATTGTCACTCAATCCTCTATAGATGGTCTACACTGAGATGGGACTAAAATACTGTTTTACCCCTCATTGTATTTAATCCTTAAAACACTTAGTTCCCTGCAAATGATATTTTAGTAAACTAATATTAATTACTGAAATGAGATCTCTATCATTTATCACCTTGAACCAAACTGAAAGGAAACCATAGTTTCACTTCTTCATCAGAAGCTATAGATGTTCATATCTATGATTAATACTCCCACTCAATTATACTACCGAGTTCCCAAGATGTAAGTATGGGCTTGTCCATAGGGTAAGCTGGTAATGAACAAGTTAAAGAACTCAAATAATACAATCAGTTAGAATACTAACCACTCAGAATTGAGATTGAAATGACCTATGGTCAACTATATGGTATGACTAGAATAGATAATAACGATATGTTTACTTATCCTATCAACTGTCCATATCGGTCCAATCTGATGTAACAAATACATCTGATTGCTAATGTTCTGGAAAGAACATAACACTGCAATGTGTAAGTAGATCATATCGTAGATTGGCAAGTCAGTGTAAATCATGTGCACTGACAAATCTTAGGACTAACTTATCTTGAACATATACTCATATTTATATTCCACTGTGATTACGTCACTATAAATACGATTAGCTATATGCTTGGGATTTAATAGAAGTTTATATTAAACAAATAATCATGAAAATAAAACATGTGAGCAAAGTGATTGACCAAGTCAAAAAATTATTTCTATTCTTGTATTGATAATAAATTGAGATTATAAAAGAAATTGGGTTTTAATTAGGGCATAAAACTCCAACAAACTCCCACTTGCACTAATTAAAACTAATGCCTTAATTCTACTAATCCCATTTCTTTGATATGCTTATCAAATGTAGCTTCTGGTAGTGTCTTTGTAAACGGATCCGCAAGATTGTCTTCAGATGCAATCTTCATAACCTCCACATCTCCCCTGGCCACATATTCTCAAATAATGTGATACTTCCTTTCTATATGCTTACTCCTCTTGTGACTACGAGGTTCTTTCGAGTTGGCTATCGCATCTGTATTGTGACAAAACAACACAAGAGGTTTATCCATTTTTGGAATAACACCAAGATCCGAATAGAACTTCTTTAGCCAGACTATTTCCTTAGCTGCTTTTGACGTGGCTATGTACTCAGCCTCCATGGTGGAATATGAGATTGCAGACTGTTTAACGCTTCTCCATATCACAGCTCCACCCCCAAGAGTAAACACCATTCTAGAAGTAGACTTCCTATCATCGACATCAGTCTAAAAATTTGAATCGGTGTAGCCTACAGGGTTCAGAACACCACCCTTGTAGACTAACATATAATCCATAGTCTGCCTTAAATACTTTAAGATATGCTTAACTGCTATCCAATGTTCCGGTCCGGGGTTTGACTGATACCTGCTCACTACTCCCACTGCATAGCAGATATCTGGTCTAGTACACAACATACCATACATCCGACTTCCAACTGCAGATGCATAAGGAACTCTTCTCATTGCATCTTCCTCTTCACAAGTCTGGGGAGACTGCTTCTTTGAAAGATGAATTCCATGGCGGGGTGGTAAACATCCTTTCTTGGAATTTGTCATTGAGAAACGTTCAAGCTCTTTATCTATGTAAGCTGCTTGAGATAGAGCTAAGAGTCTGTTCTTTCTATCGCTGATGTTCTGGATACCTAGAACATAACTTGCTTCGCCCAAATCCTTTATCTGGAATTAAGTGATCGGCCAATTCTTCACATCTGATAATTTCTTAACATTTTTTCCAATGAGTAAGATATCATCTACATAAAGAACCAGGAATATCACTATTGGATTTGCCTTCGATTGGTAAACACAAGGCTCATCAATATTTTCTTCAAAGCCATAGGTTTTGATTATTTCATCAAACCTAAGGTTCCAGGAACGAGAAGCTTGCTTAAGTCCATAAATAGACCTATTCAACTTGCAAACTTATCTTTCTTGTCCAACTACTTTAAATCCGTCTGGCCGATCCATATAAATGCATTCATCAAGCTTTCCATTAAGAAAAGCTATATTGATGTCCATTTGCCAGATCTCATAGTCAAGAGTGGCTGCTATGGATAGGAGGATGTGAATGGACTTCAGCATGGCTACCAGACTAAAAGTTTCCTCTTAGTCCACGGCTTCTCTTTGGGTATAACCCTTTGCCACTAATCGAGCTTTATAAGTCTCGATAATTCCATCAACACCTCATTTCTTCTTGTGGATCCACTTCCACACAATGGCCCTAAAGTCACTAGGTGCTTCCACAAGATCCCAGACGGAATTTGAGTACATGGAATCCATTTCCTGTTTCATGGCTTCGAGCCATAGTTCCTTTTCAGAGCTAGCCATTGCCTGTTTTAAAGACAACAGATCATCGTCACCAGTGTCACCAAAACTATATTGGTTTCACCATCCAAACCATAGCGAACTGGGTTCCTAGAAACCCTCCCACTACGACGAGGCACCGCGACTGTTTGCTCAGGAACAGTGGTACTTTCTTCATTTAAATTGACTTATTTCGGTTGGGCATGAAGAGTGAGAATTTCATCATCATCTCGCGTTGATGATGATAGAACATTGGTTGGAGTCAATTCTTTAACCATCTCCTCTAAAACTACTTTGCTGCATGATTTGAAGTTTTGGACATAGTCATTTTCCAGAAAAGTAGCATTCATAGAAATAAACACTTTATTTTATGATTGACTATTTGAAAAGTCCACCCCGAGTACCTATAGGATAGCCAACAAACATGCAAACTTTGGTTCGCGGTTCTAGCTTTCCTTTCTTTTTCCTTAGGACGTGGGCGGGACACCCCCAAATTCTATAATGGCATAAACTATGTTCACGACCATTCCAGCGTTCTAAAAGTGTTTTGGGGATTGATTCAGACGGCACGACATTGAGAATGTCATTCGCGATTTCAATTGCATGTCCCCAGAACGAAGTTGGTAGAGTTAAGTAACTAAGCATGCATCTAACCATTTCCAATAAAGTTCTGTTCAGGCGTTCTGCTACACCATTTTTGTAGTGCACCAAATTTTTTTTTTAGTTATTAAAATTTTTTGTGTTTTATTTTATTTAAGTGTTAAGTGTTGTGAATTGTTTTATTTAAATGTTGTTTATTTTATTTTGGTTGTTGTTTGTTTTATTTAATTGTTTTTTATTTTATTTAATTGTTAGAATTGTTTGTAGAATTTTTGTGAAATTATTTGTTAAATGATAATTATTTATTTTTTATTTTTAAAAAATGTGATTATGTGAGATTTGGTTGAATGCACTAAGGTGCATGGTAGATAGTGATGTGCCCTAGTGATTTAGTGTGTGCTAGTGCATGGTAGCATGATGACATGTGTATAATTTCCTACACATTATATAGTTTCCATATATTAGATTTAATTGATTTATTTACAAAAAAAATAAATAAATAAAAAGGGAATGGGAAACCATCTTTTGGACGTGTGGGTGTAGTGGGAAAGGAAGTGAAATTTTTCCATTTATTTTATAAGGCAAATAAATTCAAAATTTGAAGAAGATAGCTATTTTGGAAAAGGAATGTGATCACCATTTTATCTCCTATCAATTGTGATAAAAGAAAATAATAAGAAATTAAAAAGAGAAAGGAAACTTACCTTTTTCTTTTATTGGGTCATTATGGGAGAGAATTAGATTAAAGAGGGAATGGAAATATTGGAAGAGCATTATGCTCTTGGGGCTGCCGTGTGTTGAAGAGAGGAAGAAAGAGAGAGAGAGAGAGTGGTGAGCTAGAGAGAGAAAGGGGAAGGGGTTGCCATTTTTTAGAGAGAAGGAGGAAAGAAAGAAGAAGAAGGAGATGAGAAATCAAGTCTAGAGTATGTTTTCTTTGTGATTTTGTTTGTCTATTCTCTTCTCTTGATTATTATGATATTGACTTTGTTTTTATTGTTGTGTGTGGTTGGATCTTTCTTCTTCTCATGGTGGGTTTCGAAAACCCTAGGTTTGAACAAGGGGTGGTAAAATTTGGTATTGGTCACCTTGTGTTCTTGATTCTATCAATCAAGAAAGGTAATGAACCCTCGGCCTTTTTGGTTTATGTGTTGATAGTTTATAGGAATGGGAGATTTGATCTAGGCATGGTTATGTTTTTGTGTGAAATTTTGGAATGATAATGTTCTTATGTTCATGGTGATTAGTTTGAAAGGGAAGGTTGTTTTTGAGGGTTTCAGCCTATGTGGTTTGGGCATAATTGATTATTTGATTTTCGTGTGTTTCATACATGTTAGAAACATGCTAGGTTTCATGTGTATATAGATGAGGATTTTGTGTCAATTCTTGTTGAGTATCCTAGGTGTTTCGGCCTAGGGGTGATGTTCAAGCATGATTGTTTTCCTTGTATGTTTTAAAATCAATTGTGATTCTAGAAACATGATAGGGTGTAATAAGATTATGTATCAATAAATTATGACATGCATGAAAAATGATAGAAACATGTTAGGTTTAATATAAAGGCATATATGAAGATTTGTGTTATGTTATTCATGCATGTTGTATTATTATTTTGTTGGGTTGCATGCATGAACTCATTAGAAAAAGAATAAGGTTTCATAAGGATGTATATGAATATGTGTTAGTTATATTCTTTGAATTATTTGTATAATAAGAGCATGTTAGGATTTGTGAATTATTATGTTTATGAAACATGAATGATCTTGTATGAATTTTATGAGGCATGAGGTAAAAGATAAAATTCATGGTGATTTATGCTTGCTGATTTTGTGATTAAATGGTGAAAAGATTGATGAAATAAGGATATGTATGCATAAGAATGGCTCTAATGATATGTGGTGTTTGTGAAAATAAAATGGTGTTTTAATTCACACTTAAAATGATGTTTTTGCACAAATAATTACCTACAGAATTTTTTTATATTTTCGAGAAAATATGAGTTTTAAAATAAGGATGATGATTTTAATGATAAATTTGATTGCTGGAATTTTTGTTTATAAATGTAAAGTGTGTTTCAATAAAAGGAATTTGATTGGTATTTTTGAAATAAATTAATAACCTAAACAATGGTAAAATTTAAAAGTGATATTTTTATTATAATATGAGTGGTTATTTTACAAGTTATGATTTTCTTTAATTGGATTAAGAAAAATATTGGATTTAATCCACTTGTGATTTTTAAATAATGGCTGAAAGTTTAGTTTAAAAGTTTTAAATAGTTATTTAATTTTCACATATGAATTTATGTTACATAAAATTTAGTATTAAAAATCATTCAAGCAAAATATATTTTTCCCACACTTAAAATTATTATTTTTCTCACATCATATTATGTAATTCTATTAACTTAAATTAAATTGTCATTTTCTAAGGAGACATAATAATCATAGGTATTTTAAAAAAAAAAAAAATTTCCAAGTCTTTGTTTTTCTTTGTAATTTAAAAATAATAAATGAGTCTTTTATGTATTTTAATGGCTAAATAAAATTGTTTTTATGAAATAAAAAGAATGTCTTGGGAGATTTAATCAACCTAGTAATTTTAAGAAGATAAACAATGGTAAACAAAACATGCTACAAGTCTATTATTTTTAAAACGATAGAAGTAAGACGCATGGAATTATCATTTTAAACGCCACATTTAAGCAACGTTCCAACGTATGCATGTTACATGCAAATTCATTTTTACGTCCAAAATAATGTCTATTATGCAACCATGTAGTTTTTATAGAAAGATCATGCATGCAATATAGGTAGAATGAGCATTATTCTTTTATGACTTTATGTGTAATTAAGCATATTTGTATGTTGTGTGTAACTCCTACCACATGTGTGCATGGCCCATGCACACATGAGTTCTATGAGAGGGCAAAATAGTAATTATAAGAAGCTAAGAAACGTCGTTTTGATTATGGTATAGGCTTGTTGAGAATTTGTGATTTTACTTAGCTTGGACCTGAGGTAAGGAAGTTAGATAAAATTTATGATTGTTTATGCTATGAATGGTAAGACTGTTGTGTGAATGAAAATGTTATAAATTATGAATGCCATAATGTGATGATATGTTGGCTTGTATGAACGTTGTATGATAAGAATGGATGTTAGCGTGATGAATGCGACACATCAAAATGGGTTGCTAAGGATAAAGAAGACGTAACCCGAGTTACTAAGGATATGAAGACGTAACTCCATGGGCGAACGCGCCGAGGTTATTCAAGGACCAGAGAATCCTATTTACCTCAAAGGGTGGCATGGACAAGTTAGCGGGCCATGTTCACAAGGAATTGTTTATGATTATGTTATGATGTTTGGTGATGTTTATGATTATCTTATGATGTTTGGTGATGTTTATGATTTTGTTATGATGTTTATGATATGATGATAGCATTATGTTGACGTGGATATGTTTATGTTTATGATATTGATGCCAATTTTATGATGATGCTATGATGTATAAAGATGAATGATAGTGTTTGTAATTTGTTGTATCTTACTTGCTTGTTGATTATACTTCCTTGCTGGGCTTTTAGCTCATCCCCTTACTTTCCTTTCCAGGTAGCAAATAGGTTTTCTGTGGCACGCGTGGTGATGTGGGGAGTTCTGTCGTCCTGGTGTGTATGGGATTTAAACGCCATTTTTAATAATGCTATGTTTAATGGGATTTTTCTTAAAATTGTCAGTGGGACTTAAACTTTTGTTTGTTTTAGAACTTTGCATGAAACTGATATATTTTTTTAAAACTTTTGGGCCCAACTTGCATGTTTTAAGCGAGACCCCATTGAAACCTTTATAATAAGTGGCTTTCTATTATAAACCATTGAAAATATGAATGTTTTATTAAGTACTAGTTAAGGGCGTTTTACAATTTTTTTGCGGAGTACCTGGGGCAGTAAGTTGTGATAAAATCACAAGTTCAGTTAAATGATCTTGGAACTGCATATCCAAATATTCTACACCCCTATCAAATCGCAAGATATTTAAGGTTTACCTAATTGGTTCTGAGCCATTACTAGGAATTGCTGAAACTTTGAAAATGTTTCTGATTTCTTATGCATTAGGTAAAGACATGAGTATCTAGAGTAACCATCAATGAAAGTGACGAAATACTCAAAATCACCCCTGGCTAGTACATTCAAAGGTCCACAAATATCTGAATGCACAAGTTTAAGTAGTTATTTGGCCCTATGAACCTTTGCAGAGAATGGGCACTTGGTTAGTTTGCCTTCTAGACAAGATTCACAGACAGGTAATTCACTTAAGGTGAGTTCCCTCAAAGGACCGTCCTTTGTATGTCTTTGAATCCTATCATAGCTAATGTGACCTAGTCTCAAATGCCATAAATACGTCATTTTGTGATTTTCGGTCTTTTGACGTTTATTGGTCCTAGGTTTAGCTACTTTGAATAAATCATTGTTAAGAGCGAGGGGTTCGTTAGGTCGCAGAATATAAAGCCTGTTTTCCAAACATGCAATACACATTTGCGATCCGTTGAAAGATATATATATATATATTAGAACTTGTGAAATTCATAACAAATTGTTCTAATTGCAATATGGAAACTGAAATTAAAATTTCTTCTAAAATTCGGAATAAAAATACATCATTTAAAATTAAGTATTTATTTCCGAACTTCAGATGAGCTATTCCTCTAGCTTGGACTGCAACGAATGCTCCGTTCCCAACTCTAAGCTTTAAGCCGCCTTCGTCCACTTTCTCCCACGATTCAAGAAGATATAAAGAGTTACAAACATGGTTAGTACATCCAGAATCAATAATCCAAAACGGATTTATCATTCTCTAAAACACATGTTTCAAAGATAAATGAACTATAATCATTACCTTTGTTTTTAGCTGGTAGAAACTTGGGACAATCTTGTTTCCAATGCCCCTTCTCTTTGCAGTGAAAACACTTACCTTTACCTTTCTTGTTTTTCTTGTTCTTCCCCTTAGGCGTCTGTGCATTTGGTTGTGCACTCATCTTTGTAGGCTTTGCAGGCTTGGGGTTGTTGTTTTGTCCACCTTTCCTCTTGTTTGCAGCTTTTGAAGACGAAGGTTGGTTAGCTTCAGCCTTAGCTAGATCAGCAGCAATAGTAGTAGTTGTCTTCTTTTCTCCTCCCTTACTTGGTCCACCCATGATAGACTCAAAAGTCTGAAGCTCGTTCATGAGCTGCGTCGGACCATAGTTGAGTTTATTCAACACATAATTGGTGGTGAACGGCAGGAAAGCTAGAGAGAGACTGCTGAGGATTAAGCCAACTTGAGTTTCCTCATAGATTGTTGCTCCATGCAGTTCAGCTTCCTGAAAGTAGTTTTTCATCTTGATCAGGTGATCATGAACATGTTGAGAAGGTGTCATCCGAGTATTGGCATATTTCTTGGTGGCCTCAAAATGAGTCTACGCTAACTTGGCACCAAACATGTCTTGGAGCTAATCCATAATTTCGTAGGCCGTCTTGAAATTTTCCATCTTTTTCTTGAGAGTGTCGACCATGCTAGTCAACATGTAGTATCGCGCCTTGTTATTTTCCGCCTGCCAACGCTCATACTTATACCTCACAAACTTGGTAGCTCATTCAGCTAGAACTTCCGGTGATTCTTCGGTCATGAAGAACTTGGACTTGTCACCAATCAACAAAATGTTGATCTTTTGCTTCCATTTAAGGAAGTTTTCTCCAGTAAGTTTCTCCATCGAAAGTTGAGAAATGATGGGAGTAGACACAACAATACTTAAAAACTACTTATTATCAATAAAATAGAAATCAATCACTTTTGCTCAATAAAACTCCTATTCACACAAATTTCAAGAAATAGCACAACGTATATAAAAAATATGTAAGATATGAGAAAAAAATACCAAAATAATCATATATCTATTTCTTTAGGTTTTTAACTAATCTATGATATCCTTGTCTCGGTTGGCGAGAGTCTAAAATACCACTAGTTAAATAAAGTTGTAAACTTATTTAATAATGGACACCATTATTAACAACCTACTATTCGATCAAAATAAGAAAACAAAATCTCTTATTTTATGAGTTAGACCCACGGTTTTGATAATCATAGATTTAGTCCTAGTAGTCACCGTAGGGGTGAGTCTAGTAGAATTTGACCTATAATTATCTATCTTTCGAAATCTAACATTGTCAAAATAACTAATGAACACCTTCCATAGGGGACGGATCAAAGCGTCTGGAGGCCCCATTAAGCTATTGACCTTGTTAAACCAATGGTGGAGATCGAATATAATTCTTAAAATAAGCTCATTATAAAATTAAAAATAGTATTTTTATTATTTATTTTTAGAAAATTAATGATTATGGTTTACCAGAAAATTGAAAAGATTAAATTTTTAAAACCAAAGTCCTATAATTTCCTATCAATTCTAAAGTGTCACATTGAAACAAGAGAACTTAACATAAATATGGGAAAACTAACTAAACTTTCAATATATATGGACAAAAAAATAATTAAGCCAAATATGGTAATACACGCTTAAAATAAAATATAAAATATGGAATTCCCATAAACTAAGAAACCAGATTCCCATAACATTTCTAAATTTCCTTTAAACTGCCGACTACAAGATTTCAATCAAGAAACCAAGCCGCCGATCAATAAATCTCACTTCTCCGGCCACTGCAATTCGTCCTCCATTGTTTCCGATCATAACATCATCTTCTACGGCAATGACACTCTTCTTCTCCGATCAAGCAATTAAATTCTCGATCGCCTGCTATTGCCTCTCAGAAGTGTTGCTTCAAATCTACCTCGCGATCGAACACAATCGCAGTCTTTCTCTCCGGCCTTCTACAGTCATCAAATTAAACATAGAATTCAATTTCTGATCAACTGCTCTTCTTCTCCGGCAACTAAAACAGAATTTCGATTCTTGTCCAACAATCACATCTCCTTTACAGAAAAATAATCTGATTTTAGCTTCGTTTCTACGATTTCTCAACAGGTAACATTTAAACTAAACAAAATCTTGTTTAAAATATACAACATGGAAAATAATAACACAAAGAATCAGGGCATTACTTTTTTAATTACTTACATGAAACCAGTTACATCACAAAACTTGAACATTTACATAATTCAAATATTACAAAAAAATATAAAATAAAACAACAAAATAAATACAGTAACCAGTTACACACGAAAAAAATAATAATAACACTCTGCATAATAATTTATCATGAAACATGAAAAATAGATCTTGATTTACGTTTATGAAACCGGTTACATATTATGTATTTAACTTTGCATATTTGAAATATCAACAAAAAAAAAAGAGACAACACATTCACTAAGGTAACCAGTTGCACACGCAAAACTGAACATAATGCAAAATAATTAATTATAGAACCTGGAAAATAGTTCTTGATTAATTTAAAGAAACCGGTTACTTATATATTTTAAGATTTGTTAATATTCATTCACTAACGTAACCAGTTACATTTGAAACAACACTAAAAATTATGTTGTGCTATATTGCAGATATGGAATCCATAATGACATTGATTCATTTTGGAGGGAAATGGAGAGCTAGATATCAGTATGATGACTACACTATGACTGGACTGATAATACCAACAAATTGTTCTTTGAACAATTTGGTTCATTTAGTGAAAACTGAGATAAAATGCAATATTCAAAATATTGAGCTGAGTTACCAATTATCACCAGGTATGCCACCAATGAAACTACTCATTGATAATTCAGTCCTATTCTACATTGTGCTGAAAAAGAAGCAAAATGCAGTAACAGAGCTACCACTATGCATCACCACTTTTGATAAAACAATAGCTGAAACTACTGAACACAATTTATATGAAGAAGAAACACAAATACAGAACGCAAATATAGAAATGCTAGTTCTTCAACTAAACAACCAACAATCAGTTACAGAGTTACAATATGACGAAGCAACCTGCACGACAAATAACCAGGTACAAACCTTCCCAAACATTACAGACATAGCTGATAATGTAGCAGATTTTATCATAGAGAGAGCAGAAGAAAACAAAAGAATAAAGAGAAAAAGATACATAAATTATAACTGATCATAAAGTTTTCAAAGTTGAAGAAGGCCAGATTTATAAGGAAAAAAAGCCCTTGAAATCTGCCCTATGTTATTATGCTATGATCCACAACATCCAATTCAAGACAAAAAGATCTGAACTGAGAGAGTACCTGGTAACTTGTGTGGATGACAATGGTAACTAGTTACTTAAAGCTTCAAAGTTCAGGAAAACAAAAACATTTAAAATCACAAAGTATGTAAAAACTCACACCTGCTCCTTGGACATCATTATGGAAGACCACAGGGAGGCAAACTGCAATGTGATTCGAGAACTAAAAAAAACAAAATACATGTCAATAAAATGAGTACACACACCAAATGACATAATCAGCGACATGCTAGATGATTATGGTGTTTCAATGGGGTATCAAAAAGCCTGGAGAGCAAGAGAAAAAGCTTTAGAATTGGCAAGAGGAAACCAAGATGATTCATACCAGAAACTTCCCATCTACCTTCACATGGTAAAAGTCTCAAACCCAGGTACAATAACGCACTTGGTTACAGACAATAAAGATCACTTCAAATATATGTACCTAGCATTTGCAAATTCCATCAAATGATGGAAACACTGTAGGGCAGTCATTGTGATAGATGGAACTTGCTCGAAGACATCATTTGGAGGAACTTTATTCACTGCTTCAACAATGGATGCTAACAACAACATATTTCCATAAGCCTTTGGAATAGGAGACTCTGAAAATGATTCATCATGGTTATGGTTTTTCACAAAGCTAAAGGAGACATATGGAGAAAGAGAAGGTACTGTTTTCTTTTTTATATTCTTATTCAAACAAACTAAACACATAAAATAAACTGTTTAATAATAATTCAGTAATATAATAGTAAAAACAGTGTAAATAAATAATAGTCATATAAATTAATGAAAGCAGTTACTTAATTTGGACACAATAACCAGTTACTTCATTGTGATTTTACAAACAGGTATATCAATCATTTCAGACAGGCACAAAAAGCATAGAAAATGCTATAGACAATGTATACCCTAAAGCTTTCCATGGAGCATGCATATTCCACTTGCTAAACAACAATAAAGTCAATTTCTGTGACTATGGGGATGACCTAAACATAAACTTTGTGAAAGCAGGAAAGACATACATGGTACAATCATTTGAGCACTACATGCATGAAATAGACAAGATTGACACTCGCATAACACCGTATTTACAAAAAATTGGATATCGCACTCAGTCTAGATGCCATGCTCCAACAAGAAGATATACAATGATGACATCAAATATAGCCGAATCGATAAATGCTGCATTGAAAGTTGCAAGAACGCTGCCAATCACTACAATGATGGAAGGCCTTCAAAGTTTAGTTCAAAAATGGGCATGGAAAAATGGTAACAAAGTGAACAAAACATTCACACAAGTAACAACAGATGCTGAAACTGTGCTGAGAGAAAACTTTATTCGGGCCATTAAATTTCAAGTAACTAACATATATTATGTACTAAATATTATTTACCAAAACATTCGGTAACCAGTTACTAATAATTACGACAGTAACTAGTTTCTAACATGTATTCCTCTACTAAAATAAATAGGTCTTCCCAGTAAACACTATACTGTACCAAGTTGTGGTAGAAGACAAATGAAATTTTATGGTCAACCTAATGGAGAAAACATGTGAGTGCAAAAGGTTCCAACAAGATGAAATACTGTGTGCACATACAATAGTAGTATTTGCCAAAACACGACTGAAAACATATGATTATGTTGCTGATTACTACAAAACTACAACTGTGAAAGCAACATATGAGTCAATTGTTCATCCATTGCCAAATGAAAGTGAATGGACAGTACCAGAGACTTTAAACAAAATTGTCCTACCACCAAAAACAAGAAAACCACTAGGTCGCCCTAGAAGGAAAAGAATCAGATCTAGAGGAGAACCAAAAGTGCAGATTAAATGTGGAAGATGCAGGGAAACCAGGAAATAATAGAAAAGCATGCAAGAATGAACCAATCCCAAAGCAACAAAACCCAACAAAGCCAAAGAAATTAGACAAATAAATTTGTAAAGAGTAGATAGACTACAATTTCAATTCAGTCAATTGATATAATAAAATTGTATCCTAATGTTTTTTACTTCAATAAAAGTACAAACTTTTTAAGCATTTAACATTTTATAAACTTGACACTCAAGTTCCTGGCTAAAACACAAGTTATTCAAACCTGAAGACTCAAGTACCTGGTTACAACACATGTTAAAAAAGAAAACCAGATACTATAAATAAATTTAACAAACGACTATATATACATGTAACAAATGACTTAAAAAACTAGTTACATAATCACATATCTTTCACAAAAAAATATAAATATATCAAAAAAAAATTTAAAATAATAAAAATAAAAACTAAAGAAACAGTAACCAGTTACGAAACATATGACTTCCACTATCAAAAACAAAAGTAACCGGTTACACCATCCTCATACAAACCTATTTACAAAAAAATTAACATTTACAAACCAATTACATAATGAAGTATCTTTTTTATAAAAACATTAAAAATTCATGAATAAAAAATTATTATAATTTAACAAAAAATAATTCATAAATTAAAAATAAAAATAAAAAACTGTACCCAGTTACCTGTAGCGTATGACTGATGTTTTCAAACAATACAATAATTAACTATCCATTAGCACACAAACTTCTCCAAAATAATTGAAACCTATATGAAAAAAAAAAACATGTACATAACAATATCTTAAAACTTATAAAAAAAATACCAACTCTATTGAAAAAAAATATATACACATTAATATAAATACAAATAAAAAAAACTTTATATTAAGCCAAAATGTGAAACCAGTTCTTTACATCGACCAAAAAACAAAACAAAAAAAATACCCAGAAACAAGTACAGTACTAAACCATCTAGTTACAAACCACAACTTCACTTTAAAAAAAAAAAAGAAAAAAAAAGACATAGTCATTAATACAACTTAAAACAATTACAAAAATCTCTACTTATAATTCCTCCTCCTCTTTGATTTCTTTGATGGAGCATCATCTTCTGTCTTGTACCCACCAATCTGCTTCTTTTTCCCATGCTATACAAGTTAATGGCAAGATAATCGCGATAGGTAGCAACATTGGCAGCCATGTTCTTCGGGATGTCATCAATCTTCCCATGGATAAACAAATTAGCATACTTGATAACAAATACTCCACAATCACTGAAAAACAAACAAAAAACAACAAATGAAATTATTAAAAACAAACATAATAAAAAAAAATAAACAACAAATTACAAAAACCAGTTACTTACTTGTCCTCTTAAGAAGGCAAGTCTTTGGCAAAGTTAAAATCAATTGGATCCTTCTTCCCAACAGAATATGGACCAACATTCAAGTCCAGATCTTTCCTATTAATATAAAAATCAAGAAAGTCTAGAAAATATGGTAAAACAACAGAATAAGCATTCACATATGGCAAAGCAATACTCTCAGTCTTCTTCCCCACCAAAGAGTTGTAGACAGTTAACATCCTACTCCTTATGGAAAAGTGAATAAAAACCCAATGCAACTGAACCTTCACATGCATAGGATAAAGAACATGATCCACATCCACCCAAGGAGTGTTACAAAACAAATATTCACCAATAATATAATCTGAAATGAGGTTATCAAAAGGAATGCTGCTTGGTTCACATTTGGCTGCCAAAAAGTTATCATACAAATCCTTGATAGTTGCGTCAAACCAGGAGTCTGTAGTTGTAACCCTCTTGTTCAAACTATCATTCAACTTAATCTTCTTCCTCAAGTAATAAAAACAAACATTGATATGCTACAATAAATAAACAAACAAAAGTGAGGAACCTGGTTACTAGCCAATAAATAATAATCAAAACAAGTTACACACAATACTACAAGAACGTGGTTACTTGTAAAAAAAATATCAAAACCAGTTACAAACAATACTAAAAGAACCTGGTTACTTGTCTTAACCATCATCAACAAAAATAAAAAAACATCTAAACACTCAAACACTGGTTACTAAGCATTATACCAAGAACCTGGTTACTTACAGTGTCCATAAGCTCCTCCCCACAAGTTTGAAGCTTGTAAAACCACATCTTCTCAGAAATTTTAACAAAAGAATAATCCATCGGTGGATTGATAATGTTATTAACATTAGAAAATTTCTTCTTCCTTCAAACAAAAATATATATATATATATATATATTAACATACATTTACATATCAAGACAATAATATTAAACAAAATAAAAAAAAACATAATTATTTTTAAAAATCATTTTATCCTCAATCTATGTAATATAATCCATGCATTAATTCTTTGAAATATTCTGCCCAATTTCATCTTTAAATGGAAGCAACCCTCTAACAATCAACACTTCTTCTACCTTCCTCTTCACATTTTCTTTCACTTCAGATGAACCAAACTCAGTAACGAAAGAAGATTTAACATGAGTACTAGGTTTAGGCTCCCTCTTTTCAATAGCAACAGAAACTTCATCAACATCACCAACCATCACAACTTGACAATCATCCTTACTCCCACTAAATCTCTTTTATCAATCCTTCTACATACTCCACAATTTTATCAATAACCTTCAAAATCTCTGGATCCAAATATATTTCTTCAAAACCTAAACCATCTGAACTGAACTCAGGCTTCTTTGAATAATCCTATAATGTAGAAAAATAAAATCAGTTACAACAAATTCAATTTTAAATAGAATAATAAAAATAAACAAAAAATAAAATAAATTTCAAAACCTTAGTTCCACCAACAACATTTGACAACTCCAACCCAGTATAAACAACATCAAAATTTTCACTTAAATCCTTCCCAACACCCTAAAATGAAAAATGAAAGTGGTTACACCAATAACCGGTTACACTAATAAACTAACAAATAACAACATACTATTAAGAAACAAAAACCAGTTACCTTACTACCATCAAAATCTTCACCTAAATCCATCCCACAAGCCTGGACCAAAAAAAAAAACAAAGAATCTGGTTACAACAAAAAATGGTTAAAAAGAAAACAATAAAACATAGAACAAACAAGTTACCTTAGAATCAAGAGAAATAGGGCTAGATACTTTATCAAAATCCACTGGTTTTTTCATTTCATTATATCCAGCAGTTTCATCACTAGAACATCCAACTTTTTCTGAATTTTTTTCAACAATTCCTCCAATCATTGCAGATAAATCACTAAGTTTCCCCATGAACTCAGACCTCATAATTGCAATATCACTAATAATAGATTGTTGACTCTCTTTTATTGAAGATATCGTTTCACAAATCAATCTCAATTTTTCACAAATCAATCTCAATTTTTCACTATCAACCTGAAAAAATATAATAAAATAATTTAAAAAACAACAAAAAATAAAAATAAAAATAAAAACAAACCTATATATTTCAAACAAAATAATATTTTTTTAACTAAAACAAACACCAACACTAACAAGTACCTGGGGTGCCCTAACCATCATCTCAATTGTCAGCACACTCATTGGGAAAATATATAGGCTCAAACTTAAACTTCTTCACTGTTGGTTTCTGCCTCTCTCCATAATTTGGATAAACATCCAAGATAGTCAACTGAATAAATAAAAAATATATATATAAAAAAACCAAGAAATTGGTTACCATGATCTGTAACCAACTACACAAACAAAAATTCTAAATGATTAAAACAAATTTACGTAGTAACCAGTTACAAAACAAAATATTATACCTTTTTGTTGTTAAAAATCTTTGTCACCAAGTTTGAATAGAAGGCATTATCAGAACTCTTCCAATTCAACAAACGGGAATACTTTTTCCCAACCCTCTGACAAAACTCGGGATTCAAATAAGATATAGTTTCATATATCCAAACCAGAAAAGCAATTGGAAAACCAAGAAGTTTATATGGATGAAGCCCAACCTTCCTATCAACAAAAACTCCATTAAAAATTTTATTACCACCCTTCAAAGAAATTTTCATAAAATGAAAATTCCTATCCTGAACAAACTTCCCAAAACCAATATTTCCCAATTCAGACAGATCACAATCAACCATCTCAAAAAAAAAGTCATCAACCAACTTCCCACTATTATACCCAGACAAGTAGTTTACTACAAAATGAACTAACCCCAATTTCACAACATCATCATCATCTACTAACTCCTTACTATTGAAAGTATTTCGCAATTCTGCCTTTGACACTTTACCAACAAAATGACCAAATATTTTTTTCTTAAAATGAACTTTCTTTTTCTTGAAAAAGACTTAAATAAAAAAGACCATCACATTTAAGACCTGTAACAAGGGCAAACTCCTCAATAGAAAATCTACAAACCCTATGACCCAACTTAAACCACATCTCCTCATCCTCCCTCTCATGAGACACCTCTCTCAACAAGACCAGTTGGGCAAGTTGGGTTTGGAAATGAATATCAGAAACTTCTAAAAAGTGCCCAAATGGCGTCTTCTTAAACAATGCTTTTTTACTTTTTGTGAACTTAGCTTTCAAGTCTTTAATGACATTCTTCTCATTGAAATGTTGAACCTTACTTCAAAACCTCTTAGAGGGATTGATCTTTAAATGAGCCTGCAGAAGAAACAAACATACCAATTACACAACATGTAACCGGTTTCATAAAATATAAACATGGAAAATAGATTTTTATTTAGGTTTATAAAACCGATTATATGTCTTTAACTTTTGCATATTTGAAATATAAAAAAAAAAGACAATACATTCACTAAGGTAACTAGTTACACACTCAAAACAAAACATTAAGCAAAATAAACTACTTATCTACAAGTAACCAGTTACACATGTAACCAGGTACAAAGAAACAAAACATTTAAGAACAAAAAAAACACAACCATAAAAATAAAACAAACACAATAAAAAATGAACATTATGCAAAATAAACTACATATCTACAAGAAACCAGTTACACATGTAAGTAGTGTTATACCCAGATTTCGAGCTATGTTAAATATGACCTCGAAAGTTTGATTCACAAACAATTGGACTCGTAAGGTTTAGAGTATGCTCCAGGACTAAATATCGAGCCTGCAAGACATAGACGACCTCGAATATGATGACCTTGAAGTGTTCATGATCTCGAAAAGTAGCTCCGGAGACGCATCCATCCTCAGGGATGACCTCGGATCAGGGGTCCCGAGCTCGACGCACATACGATCTCGAAAGCCATGTGACCTCGGGAGATGTCTCTAGCTCGAAAGATGGCGAGAAACCTGGGAAGCTAAGGCCTTGGAGATATATGATAAAAATCTTGAATATCTATAAGTGTTGTACATACGAGATGTAATCCTCATTTATTACTATAAATCCCCTAGAATCGTGGGATATTATTTGGTCAGTTATACGTCCCCTGGTCTTCAGGGGACATTTCCTTTTATATCTGATTGTGGGCATTTAAAGCCATTTATTTTATTTACACGAAAAGAGTAACTACCCAAAATATGTGGGATAGTATTCTGCATCCTTCTCTATAAATAGAGAGGTCATGCACCATTGTAATGGGCCGAAATTCTGAAGCTTGAGAGAAAACTCTGAAGAATTCATGCTTAAGAATTTTCAGAGATAATCTTGAGTTTAATAACAGAGACTCGTGGACTAGGCAGATTTAACTGCTGAACCACGTAAAAATCGTGTGTTTGTGTTGTTATATTTTAATTGGCTATTATCAGTTATTGTTTACGTGCTCTCCTTTCACTGTTGACGAAAAACGACGTCAACAGTTTGGTGCTTTCATTGAGAGCCTTAAGCATTCATCCCTGAGAAAATCATGGCCACAAACAATCAGAACACACCTGAAGAAAATTACCCAAGACGTCCTGGAAAACAACCAATGGAGAATCCGGATGTTGAGGAGAGAAGTGGGTCTTCTGATTCCCGGGGACCACCTCCTCCACCAAGAGATGAGGATATGTACTACAATCCTGTGCGGTACGTTCCTATTATGGAACTTGAAAACCGGCAACTGAAGCAGCTGTTGGCAGAGGCCAACAAACAGAATGAGGAGTTGACAAGGATAGCCGCAGAGGCGCAGGTGGCTCAGCCCCCGCCTCCGCGCGAAAACCAAGTCCCTCCTCCAAGGGATGTGCATGTTCCTCCCCGGAGGCCCCGCGGGCGTCCACGAAAGGATGCTGCCACAAGGAGGCCGACTCAACCTCCGGCACCAGCAGAGCCATCCGCTCCACCTAGGCCTCAGAGGAGTACTCGGGCTCGGGCCCCGGCTAACCCTCCTGTGGAAGTGCCTGCGGGAGCTGAGAATAACCGAACCCCTGCAGAGGCTCGGACTCAGGTACCTGGGAGCGCACCGAATGCGACTGACCCATCTCGGGCAAATTCTGGACCCTCTAGGCCGCGACAAGGGTGGCAGCCACCGTCGCCTATACGGTTCCCTCCGTCACCCATAAGATATCCTTCGCCCCCCCGCAGGATCGCTCAACCTGTTCGAGATCAAAATGAAGGGCGTGCGGGGGAAAGACAAGGAAACAGGGAGACTTTCCAGGAGCGGAGAGGCGCTCCATCTGAGAAAAGTCAAACGTCTCGGTCTCGCACGGCGGAGATGAGGCGACGTGGGAAGAATCCATCACGAAATAACCGAGCAATGAGTTTCACCAGTGATGAGTCCGGAGATACCAGGTCCGTCAGTAAACATGACCGAGGTCGTAATAAAACTGGAAGCCGCAAGAATCGTCCCGACCTGCGAAATCATCTGAACCAGAGTCGGGGTAATGGAGATCAAACAAATCCGGACCTGAGGGATCGCTTGAATAGGCGTAGAGATCCCTCGCGGAGACGCGAGCCTGGAATCACGATCGATGACAATCAATTCCAGACAGTACCTCCTACTGACCCAGTCCAAGAAAGGATCGATCAGCTCGAAAGAGCCTTTAGGCTTTTGAAGAATGAGCGAGGAAATGGTCGATATGAGGACTCTGATGAGGAGCTCGAGCCGTTTTCTCCCCATATTTCTGACACTCAATTTCCTCAAGGGTTTCAGATTCCTCACATCCCTACGTTTGAGGGAAAGACCAACCCGTGTAGTCACCTGAGCACGTTCAACACTATCATGAGAGCCAGTAACGTGGGTTACGAGCTCAGGTGCATGTTGTTTCCAACATCATTGGCAGGACCTGCCAAAAGTTGGTTCGAAAAATATAAGAGACACTCAATAACCTCATGGGAGTAGTTGTCTAAAGACTTTAAGAAGCAGTTCAGGGCAATGGTGGGGGTCAGACCAGAAGCATCCACATTAACTAACATCCGGCAACAACCGGGCGAAACATTAAAAAGTTTCCTGTTTACCGAGTTTTTCGGAAACGAATAACTAACAGAATAATAAAAAGATAAGAACTGTAGAAATACTGAAATGTAACTAAACAAACAGTGTTTTTACGTGGTTCAGGCGTTAACAAGCCCTAGTCCACGAGTCGATGTTATTAGACTTGGAAAAGATTACAGTAAGATGGCTGGTGCATAAGAACTTCACACGCTCACAATGTTTCTCTCGGGTTCTCTTGAAGAAGATGAAGCTAGAGAGATCTTAGTAGAGTTTTTTGCTATATCCTTTGTTCGTCCCTCCTCTTGTAAAATGAAGGGGTCTTTATAGCTAGGGTTTTGGATTAGGGTTTTTCTCTACGTACATGAGTTTTAATTACACCAGCCATAAATAGGGATACAATTACTATAGTAGCATGGCTACAAGACTCTATGTGGGTATATTTACGTGAAAGTATGGGGAACACACAAAGTCAGCCGTCTTTTCCAAGTTGTCAGCGGAACAGTAGGCGAAAAGGTACCCTTAGGCGTGCTGGGATGTGTGCGGCTTTGACCTGACGGGCGTGTCAGGCGGGATCCTGTGTCAGGCGGATATCATTCCAAATATGCCTCCTCCAGGACTCGACCGTTTGGCTTTGTTCCGTGCGAGGCACGGAACTGCTTCCGCGGAGACCTCTCGAAGAGCTTCTCCTGGAAGGAGCTTCCCCGATGGATACTCCTTCGGGAGCTCCGGGAGAGTTGACGAGTTTCCGTATGGTGTTTGCTTGGAAGAGTAATCCGGACACCAAGCGGGAGAGGTGAAGCCTTTCTGTATATCCGCGAGCTCTGGTCACCTATCGTGAAGGACATCGATAATTCTGTTTCCCCGAGGCCATCAATCTAAACGCTATCCGGAAATCTGGATAACATTTACCCCCCAAGGTCACGGAGCTTTGAGGGATCCGGGAGCTTGTACAATCGGTTTCTTAGATTAGGCGAGGGGGCACCTTCTGTGTTCCCGGAAGGGTTCCTTTTTCCCGCCTGAGTGTTAGTATGGAAAAGAAGGAGAATTTCTTCTGTTTGAGATCAAGTACTCAAGTGCGGCAAGGACCACGTGTCATTCTGGGAATGGTTCTGCGACCAAGACGTGTGCGTGAGGCGACTGGTTGAGTATGCGTGCGTCAGTCATCTAACTAATGATTTGACGGTTTTTAATGGTACTCCGGGCCCGAGGTGGTGTAATGATGGGAAATAAATACTTTATTCCCATCCGAGGAGTCATAAATAGGATCGTCGCTTCCTCTCCAGCCGTTGGATCTGATGCACACGGAATGGGAAGATCGGGACCGTCCACTTGAGGAATTCGAAACGGCCTCTTCCCTGCTATAAAAACGAGGGAAAGGACCTTTCTTCCTCTTTACGCTTTTAGATTCTCCATCTTTAGGATTTTCAGATTTCCAAACCTTCGAACTCTCAGGCTTCCCAGCTTACGTTCCCCCGAACTTGCCATTTCTTTTGGTAAGTATCTGGAAACTTTTCTTTTTGATTTGGCAGTGGGTTTACTCCGAAGTTCCTGGTTTGAATCGCCGTTCGTCTTTGCAGCTTTTACTTCTCGCGATCGTGCTGTGCAGTGATCCAGTTACTCCCTCAACCTCCAACTACCCGAACATCAGTAAGTATTTCTACTTTGCTCTTTCCTCCCAAACCTTAGGTTGTTGGTAGTTGTTAGAGTAGAGGTTTCTGCCATTATTGCTTATGTGCATTTGTGAATAGGGCTTTGGTAGGCATGTGATTGATTGTGAGTCGATAAGTAGCCTTTTCTGCATGTTTTGGCGATTTGCGTTTGGAAAGTCGTCCCGTGTTTTGCTGTTTTAGGGCATAAGCATGAACGCCTTTAGGGTGTCTTTCTCTGGAAAAACACTTCTTTTGGTGGGCTTAGGCTCGGGGTCTGAGTCTGGTTCCTTGCTGTCCTTCGGGTGGCATGGTGCCAACCCCTCGGTAAGCTCGGTGGGAGCCTCTCCAAGCAGTTTTCGAGGAGGGTCTCCCCGACGCCTTTGATACCACTAGGGTATGACAAGGGTGCTGACTGCTTAGAGTGTTTTCTTCTTTCTTTTCTTTTGTCCAGTGACGAACATCTCGAAGGAACAACTCCTTGCTGCGGGGGAGGCTGATTCTGCCCAAGAGAAAGGCTCTCCTGTCGCGGGTGGAAAGGGGAAAGGAAAAGCGAAAGCGGTCGCGGCTAGCCCACCAACCTCCAATAGTTCCATCTGGGAGATGGACCAAAAACCGAACCTTTTCAGGAATTATGGCATGCTAGAGCTGTATTCCTCTGAGGCAGGCCTGAAGAACATCCCAGGTCTGATGTGGCACCGTCTGTCGGTGCTGGGCGAGTCAGCTAGCCAGAGCCACGAAGGCTTTGGTGCCTGGAGTTGGGCACACATAGTGTGCGGAGCGCACTTGCCCCTAAGGAGTTACTTCGCCAATTTCTGTGTGAAGGCGGGGATTGCCCCCTTCCAGTTAATTCCTCCCAGTTACAAGCTCTTAGCGGGGTGGTTCATCTTTTGCAAGTCCCGGAGGCTGGAAGCTCCTACCCCGGAGGAGGTGCTGTACTTTTATGGGTTGAAGTCTCAGCCTATGAGGGGTCATTCAGACAAGGTGGGGTTTTATAGGCTAGAAAGGTACCCGGATGTGATGTGCCCCACTTGTCATACCGCGAGGGTTCCAGACCTCCGGGAATACTGGTTCCTGACGACTGGCTTCCCGCTGAAGAGGGTGCCAGCTTTATCTTTGGATTTCAAAATCCCTGGTAAGTGTTTCCTCTTTTCCTTTTCAACTTTGTTTCTTTGTGTTTGATTTGCCTTTTGGGAGGTTCTCTAACGCTTGTATTTGATTTTTGCAGAAGTCGTTCCGCGGACACCTCGCTGCGCGGAGATGATAAGGAGGTCCAAGTTCTACGAAGGGCTTTCCGAGGAAGAGTTGAGAGTGGAGGGACTTGTGACCTCCGAATCGTTGAGGGAGTATGGGTTACTCGCCTCCTTCCAGAATATTGAGCCAGTAAGTGGTAGGGGGCAGACTCAGGTGTCGGCTGACATCCGGGAGCAGATTGCCCTGGAGCTGTCTAAGGTGATCACCCAAGCCGCTCGGGACGAAAATACTCTATCTCCTAGTTGGGAGGAGAGGTTCCCCGACCCCCAGCCGGAGGGAGAGGAGATCGAGGCTCGCCACGCCGCGGCTTACCCTAACGAAGGGGCTCCGGGGGCTAGTTCCTCCGGGAGAGGTAAGACTAGTTTTCGATTGATCCACACCCCCAGCCTGTCTGAAGTTTCCCAAACCTCTCAGATGGGGTTTGATCCTCGTTTCCTTAGGCTAGATCCGCGTAGGATACCTTTCGACAGGTACTGTGATAGGGTAGATGAGCTCCTCTGGTGTCTGAGTGATGGTAGTCTGCCAGAAGGTGTCATCATGGTTGACCCTTCTTCTCTCAGCATGTTCTTCCCGGACTTCAAGGAGTACGGGAGCTTCCTGGAGCAGGAAGCGATGTTTTGTTTTGCTCGGGGAAGGCCATCCACGTTTCTCGTGCATGGTCGTCCCTTTCAAACTTTTCTTTTTCTTGTTTCTTGTTCCCTGCTGGCGGGCTTGCTTGTACTTTTGTGTTGCTGATTGTCTTGTCTTCCGCTTATCTTCTTTCTCATTTCTTGTTGGTTCGCTAACCTTGCTTTGTACGTTTCTTGCAGAGTATCCCGAAGCCAAGATGTTGGGGAGGGTTACTTTGCTTATTAAGAAGGCTGCCACCAGCCAGGACCCGCCCACGGGGAAAGGACGGAAGCCCAAGGCTGGTAGGGGAGGTAAGGCTGCCTCCCCCAAGAAGACAAGTGGCGAGGCGCAAGCGTCCCCGAGGGTAGAGAAGTCCCCTGCTGAAGGGCCTTCCGAGACTATGATGGTCTCGAGTAGCAGTAGCGACGGGGAAGGGCTTGTGTTCCCCGTGAGGACAACTGGGGTGAGCAAGCGTCCCGGAGGAGATGCTGAGGGTGCTAAGAACAAACGCCTTAGACACTCTTCTCCCGGTCGAAGGCAACAACAACAGCAACGACAGCAATCACAACTACAACAACAGCAGCAACAGGAACAAGAGAGACAATCACCAACGCCGCAGCAGCAGCAACAGCAACATCCAAACCAGCAGCAGCAACAAGGGCAATTACTTCTGCTACCGCAGCAGCAAAAGCAACAGACCGGGGCCTTAATATCCCGGCTGCCTCCTCCTCCAGTCCAAAGGGGGTCCACCCTTCCGGGGTCTCCGTCTTCTCAGACAACCAATCTTCCCCTGCCTGGCCTGAAGTTCCACTTTCCGCGGAAGCCGACCAGTTTTCCCGCTGCCCTCCTGGAGGGTGTAAGACGGGCCGATAGTTTTTTGAAGAGGCGGCTAGAGGCGGAGAAGGCCGTTACTCAGGGAAGGGCAGATAACTTGTCTGCCGTGAAGAGGGCTGAGCTGGCCGAGGGGGTGAGGTCTCCTCACCCGGCCGGAGCGGTTCTGGATGGTCCAGCCTTGGAGAAGAGGCTGGTGCCTAGGCTTGGACGTGCATTGGCGCCGTTCGGAGCTGAGATGATGGAGGACATGGCCTTGAGCTTATGCGAGCTCAATTCTGAGAAATGGGCCATCAGTAGCAGCAAGGATCCGCTGTTGCTGACACACGCTGTGAAGCAGCAACTGTCCGGGGTAAGCCGTCGGTTGTTATTTTTTTTTTTTTTTTTTTTTTTTTTTTTTTTTTTGGGATCACCTCTCTTTTGGTCCGGCTTTAGCTCATTCGGTTGTCTTTCCTTGCAGGCCTCTATGATCGCGGAACGCTCGTTCCGGGAGGTTGGTGCAGCTCTGGTTCAGCTGGAGGAGAGCCAGCTGGCTCGCCAGGCCTTGGAGGCGGAGAAACAGAAGCTGACCCAACAGGCCTTGGGGGCTTCGGAGAAGATTGATCAGGCCCGGCGCACGGCTGAAGAAGAGGCGGAGAAGAAATATCTTGCCAAATATCAAGAGTACCGGGCCAAGGCAGAGAATGAGTTTAGACAGCGGTCGGATGGGATTAAGACCGAAAACTCCAAGCTCCGGGAAGAGCTGTCCCAAGCCAAGGTGGAGAAAGATACCCTGGAAGCCCGCTTGCAATCAAAGAACGATCTCCTCCTTAAGCGGCAAGAGGAATATTCCACTCTTCAGAGTAAGCTGCACGACGAGGAGCAACTCCATAAGAGGAGCAGGGATCTCGTGTCTATGCTTCAGTTGGGGCTCGCCGAGAAGGATAAAGAGATCGGGGCTTTGCAATTCACTGCCAGGGGGCATGTGACCGAGAAGCAATCCGTGCTGAACCAAAATAGGGAGCAGCGCAAGGCGATAGATTCTCTTAAGGGGGAGCGGGATGCCTCCAAGGCCGAAATGGAAAAATTGAGGGCCCAACTAACTGCCGCGGAAGCACAGCTGGCAACCTCCGAGGCGGAGCGGTTGAAGGAGAAGGAGGATGCTGAGGTGATACTGAACAGGACTATTAATATATCGCATGTGGTCCTCATGCATCAACTCTGGAAAGTGAACCCGGAGGTGTTAGGCTATCTGGGAGATGATGCCGAAGCCATGAGGGAGAAGCTACTCGTGTGGGATCAGGGCCCAGAGGCGTATGTCCAAACTTATAACATTGACGATCGTGCTGAAGCTCCTGAGGCGGGATATCCCGGAGAGGCGGGGACTTCTGAACCTTCTCATGACCAAATTCCTCCTTCCAATGAGCCGACTCCGCCAGCCTCAGCTGAAACAGATGCCCCCGAAGCTGCAGTCGTGGACGCTGTAGTTACCCCCAATGTTTGAAGGGGTTTTATCTTTACTTATTTTTCATTTTGAGTTTTTCATTGCGGACATTTTTACCATAATCATAGCATTCTCCTTTCTTTTCTGCCGAGTTCTTTATTTATCCTTGCGCTTAGGGTAGACATTTATACGGTAGAAACTGTTGTAGGGGCGTATGGGGTTTTGGTTCCAACGGCCAAAACCTATGCACCTCCCACTTGAAGCTTTAACGGATGATGTCTTGTTCCCATGTAGTTTCTAGGTTACGAAGGTTTCCTGGTTCCAACGGCCAGGCTCCTTTCACCGCACTTTATCTTTCCTGAGGCAAATAGTCAATCCAGGGACTTGTAGTTATACTGTTCGCTGGGATTGCTAAGGTGAGTCGTTCCATTGTTTGGAACGGGAGTTCTTTTGGTGAGCGTCGCTAGACTTAAGGTTAGATCTTTGCGAAGCAAAACTAACTGTTGTTGCGAACCTCATTGTGGCTGACTTCAGGGACCTGGCATGGAGCCCTGCGAGGCAAGGCTTATTGCTGTTGGGGAAATCGCCACGCCCACCAGGTGTGATCCTGGAGCAGGGGCTTTGCGAAGCAAAGCCGGCTGTGAGTGGGGGGATCAAGTATGTCTGCTTCTGGAGCTGAAACTTGCAATGGCCATGGAGCTTGCCATGCATTATTTTGTGAGATCCGGAGTTGGAGCCTGCGAAGCAAGGCTTACAACCGTCGCGGATCTTGCCATCTTTCGCCTCGCTGGACCCGGAGCTGGAGCTTGCGAAGCAACGCTCTACAGCGCTCGCGGATCTTGCCATCTTTCGCCTTGCGGGATCCGGAGCTGGAGCTTGCGAAGCAAAGCTCTACAGCGCTCGCGGATCTTGCCATCTTTCGCCTTGCGGGACCCGGAGCTGGAGCTTGCGAAGCAAAGCTCTACAGCGATCGCGGAGAATTCTGCAAAGGACTTGTCAGGGAGTTGGGGGTGTTTTGGCGTAGCTCTATGAACGTGCCTCGACCCCCAGTCCCGTCCATCGCTGGGCTACACAGGAGATAATACTTATGATACATAATGGCAGGCATTTCCACGGCAATTTTCACATAAGCACATATGACACGTAATGCAAGCATGTTCATGGCAACAAATAAACCTAAGCTCAACAATTTAAACATTTCAAACAATTTAAAAATTTCAAACACAATGCTAGCACATAAGTGGTGTTCTGTGTACGTTTTGTTCAAGGGGCGTATGGTTATGCCTTAGCCATGTATACCCCCCAAGTGAGCGTGGGGTCCGGACGTCTCCGGACCGCGTGGTCACTTGTTAAAACGCAGCTTTGAACACAGGGATAAAAAGTGCAGTAAAAGCGGAGTGAATCTCTCCGTGTTTCATTGAATTAGCCTGCTAGGCGTGAGTTTTACAACAGGGAGGATTATTTCCACATTTTTCGCTTTTGTTATTTTCACCAAGGACTTCCGACAAGTGTATCCCCTTCTTCAATGTTCTGCGAGGGAACAAGAAGTTCGAGTGGACCCCCGAATGCGAAGCGGCCTTCCAACACCTCAAAGAACATTTAACCCGAACATCTGGTGTTGGAAGGCCGCTTCGCATTCGGGGGTCCACTCGAACTTCTTGTTCCCTCGCAGAACATTGAAGAAGGGGATACACTTGTCGGTGGCCTTGGATACGAAGCGACTGAGAGCAGCTATCCTTCCGGTAACGCTCTGGACATCCTTATGCTTCCGGGGGGAAGGCATATCTATGAACGCCTTTATTTTTTCAGGGTTGGCTTCCACGCCGCGGGAGCTGACAATAAAACCGAGGAACTTTCCAGACGAGACCCCGAAAGTACATTTCTTTGGATTTAGCTTCATCCCGTACTTTCGGATCACGGCGAAAGCTTCCTCAAGGTCGTTACTGTGGTCCCCGGAGGTCTTGGACTTTACCAACATGTCGTCCACGTACACCTCCATGTTCCTCCCCAGTTGGTCCTTGAACATTCTGTTTACCAGACGCTGGTAAGTCGCCCCAGCATTCTTCAAACCGAAAGGCATGACCACGTAACAGTAGACACCCTTATCCGTGAGGAAGCTGGTGTGTTCCTGGTCCGCGACATGCATCTTGATCTGATTGTATCCGGAATACGCATCCATGAAGGATAAGAGTTCGTACCCGGAAGTAGCGTCCACCATCTGATCGATTCGCGGGAGAGGGAAACAATCTTTCGGGCAGGCCCTGTTTAGGTCCGTGAAGTCAATGCACATTCTCCAGGACCCATCGGGTTTCGGGACCAGAACTGGGTTGGCCAACCACACGGGATAGTGCGACTCCTGGAGAAAGCCTATGGACATCAATTTGTCCACTTCAGCTTTGACGGCTTCGGCTCTCACTGGGTCCAGTGGCCTCCTCTTTTGGCGAATTGGAGTTGCAGCTGGGTCTATGTTGAGTGCGTGGCACGCAACATTGGGATTAATCCCTGTCATATCAGCGTGGCACCATGCTAGGATATCCTGATTATCCTTCACAGTGGCCACGATCTTATCTCGAACGGCCGACGGCAGGTTTTTCCCCACCTGAATGACCTTGGTGGGTTCCTCCGGATTGAGGATCACCTCTTCGACTTCCTCCATCGGCTCTATTGCTTTCTCGATTCCCACTCTTGGGTCTAGTTCGTCAAAGTATGCCTCCTGAGCATCCCTAGTTCCTGGCAATACTTCCGCCAAAGGAATGGCAGCAAACGTCTCTTGGACCGTGTAGACGGCTCGGACGGAGACGTTATAACAGCTCCGTGCACTTCTCTGGTCTCCTCGGAGGGTGCCAATACGCCCATCGTCGCAGGGAAACTTCAAGCATAAGTGACGTATCGAGGTTATGGCCCCACAATCGATCAGGACCGGTCGGCCTAAGATGGCATTATACGCCGTGGGGCAGTCGACCACCACGAATGTGCTATGCTTGAAGGCACAAGCGTCGCTTTCTCCTCTGAGGGTGACCGGAAGTTGAATTTTGCCTAATGGCATGAGTGCGTCCCCATTGAAACCTTGAAGCTGGATGGGGCATGGGGCCAGGTCCGTCTCGGTCAATCCGATCGCGTGGAAGGCCGCTTTGAAGAGGATGTTCACGGAGCTTCCGTTATCGATCAAGATCCGTGAGACCTTCTTATTGGCAATCTGGGCTTCCACTACGAGGGGATCGTTGTGGGGGAAGTGCACATGTCGAGCATCGTCCTCCGTGAAGGTGATGGGAAGATCCATCATTCGGGGACGTTGAGCAGGTGATTGGACCAAAGCGCACATCTCCTCGGCGTGCTCTAACTCCTTCAAGTACCTCTTCTGGGAGTTGCGGGTACTTCCGGCAAGGTGTGGTCCTCCGGAAATGGTGGCGACGTGTCCGTCAACGGGTGGCGGAGCAAGGCCGGGTGGATATGGGTTGCCTGGTCCTGGAGCCAACAAGGCAATGGGCGCCGGAGCGGGTGGAGCAGGAAGTGCTGGGAACTGAGACCCGGGAGCTTGGGGGTGACCGGCTCCAGGTGCGCTAGCGGCCCCCCTCTGTCCCGGGGAATATGCAGCTCCGTGAACCACCCCCTGTCCGGGATAGATTATGGGTATTCTCACCCACTGACCGAGGTGTCCCGCTCTTGCCAGGGACTCGATCTCATCCTTCAGCTGAAGGCACTCATTCGTGGTGTGCCCCACGTCTCCGTGGAACTCACACCTCTTATTGGAGTCTCGCGGACGCCTTCCTCCGTGAGACACTTTCGGGGGCTTCCTGTAGTTGACCATATTACAGGTCGCCCGATAGACATTCTCTCGCGAGTCTATCAAACTGGTATATTCCGTGAACTTGGGCTCATAATCCTTTCGGGGTTTTTTTGAATGGTCTCCCCGGTTGGAGTTTTTTCCGCTTCGTTTGCTCCGCGATTGGCTCAAACTTCGTTCCGGGGCTTCCGCTTGCGGCTGCGGCATGCTAGGAGCGATACTACATCCGGTTTGTACCGCTCCA
This sequence comes from Humulus lupulus, assembly GCF_963169125.1. NCBI lineage: Eukaryota > Viridiplantae > Streptophyta > Magnoliopsida > Rosales > Cannabaceae > Humulus > Humulus lupulus. The sequence continues at coordinate 55,590,448 of NC_084796.1, read as the reverse complement.
TACCCAGAGAAATGTGTTTGACCCGGCGTCTGAACAGACGCGGAAGGCCCATACACACTCGGAGTGAATCGGGCTCCTGGAAGCGTGAGGACTGGTGCGGGAGCTTGCGAAGCAAAGCTCGGCGCAGTCACGGAAGGGGTTGGAGCCGGGGGAACTCCAAAGGCTTGCTGGTAGGCATCCTCAAGGTTGATGATTCCCTGAGCTTTTGACATGAATTCGGACAGGGTTTCTGCCCGTCTCCTTTGCATTTCTCCCCATAGCAGGGAGCCGACAGTAAGGCCCGATTGAAGGGCGATCAGCTTCATGTCATCGCTGACCTTGGTTTTTGCAGCAGCTTCCATCATTCTCTGAATGAAAGCTTTGAGGTTCTCAGTGGGTTGCTGTTTGATGTTGGTTAAGGAACCAACCTCCATGTCGTGGTCGCGGGCAGCAATAAACTGCCTCCTAAACGCGGACTGTAGCTCCTTCCAACTGTGGATTGATCCGGGAGCTAATCTTTTCCACCAGTCCTCCGCAGACTTGGTAAGGGTGAGTGAGAATCACATGCATTTGGCGTCCTCACTGACGCGCGCCACTTGCATCATTTTATTGTATTTAGCTAGGTGGGTACGCGGGTCTGTCCTCCCATCATATAATTCTATGTGAGGCATTTTGAAGTTATCCGGGAGGGACGTTTCCGCGATCCTCCTAATACATGGTTCCGGGTCTTCCTCCTCAGAATCTGACAGGGCCCCACTTTGCTTCCGGACCAGCTTGGTCAAGGCAGCAATCTGCTCCTCGAGCCTCTTCGTATCACTTTCCGGGAGGTCACGTCCCCGGAGCTTGTCATTAATATGATTTCGGAGGTCATCTCCGCGAGGCCGGGCTTTTTCCCCTTTGGCCTTCTCATACTTGGCCTCCAACCTTCTTCTTAGGTCCACCGTGGACCAGCTATCTTCGGAGTGCGAGTTCGCAGCCCGACCGTCCTGATTGACGGAATCACTGGGGCGGTTGTTCCTTCCCCTAGGCCTGGGTGCCTTAGCACCGGGCCCTTTAGGCACAGAGTGCCCCCTTGGGGCTGAAGGGCGTCTGGGCTTGGGAGCGCCAGAGACCTTCTGCGCGCGGGGGGGGCAGTCGGCCTGGTGATTCACGCTTTTAGGAGGTGCAGGGGCGTCAGCGCGCACAGGCTCTCCTACTTTTTCTTTGCCCTTGTTAGGGGCGGCTTTGGATGGTCCAGCAGCGGCTGGATCCGGCATGGGGGCATCAGCACCACCTCGAACAGAGGTATCCTCGTCCGAGTCGCCTAGATCTCCGAACCTACTTTGGAGGCGTTCCATCATGCGTTGCATTCTTTCGGAGACGCGCTCCTGCTCAGCAAGCTTGGCCTTAGTGGCCACCAGTTCTTCGGCTACTTGGACCAGTTCTGGGTCCTTCTCATAGTAGCAGCCGTCCTTGTAATAACCGTCTTGGACATACTCTTCTTCGTCTTCTAAGTATGTTGTATCTTCGGTACTGACCTGATCCTGGCGGGATGTCGGGTCTTCACCTTGGTAGTCTAAGGGTTCACTTTGCACCACATCTTCCATCACGGTATCGGGGTTGACCGTAGCATTTTTGTCAACAGCGGATTTTCTCGTAGTCACCATCTCTTTAGCACGAAGTGAATACAAAAACGTACACAGAAAAAGAGCTGACTAACAACTTCCTACAGCTCTCAATGAAAGCACCAAAATGTTTACCGAGTTTTTCGGAAACGAATAACTAACAGAATAATAAAAAGATAAGAACTGTAGAAATACTGAAATGTAACTAAACAAACAGTGTTTTTACGTGGTTCAGGCGTTAACAAGCCCTAGTCCACGAGTCGATGTTATTAGACTTGGAAAAGATTACAGTAAGATGGCTGGTGCATAAGAACTTCACACGCTCACAATGTTTCTCTCGGGTTCTCTTGAAGAAGATGAAGCTAGAGAGATCTTAGTAGAGTTTTTTGCTATATCCTTTGTTCGTCCCTCCTCTTGTAAAATGAAGGGGTCTTTATAGCTAGGGTTTTGGATTAGGGTTTTTCTCTACGTACATGAGTTTTAATTACACCAGCCATAAATAGGGATACAATTACTATAGTAGCATGGCTACAAGACTCTATGTGGGTATATTTACGTGAAAGTATGGGGAACACACAAAGTCAGCCGTCTTTTCCAAGTTGTCAGCGGAACAGTAGGCGAAAAGGTACCCTTAGGCGTGCTGGGATGTGTGCGGCTTTGACCTGACGGGCGTGTCAGGCGGGATCCTGTGTCAGGCGGATATCATTCCAAATATGCCTCCTCCAGGACTCGACCGTTTGGCTTTGTTCCGTGCGAGGCACGGAACTGCTTCCGCGGAGACCTCTCGAAGAGCTTCTCCTGGAAGGAGCTTCCCCGATGGATACTCCTTCGGGAGCTCCGGGAGAGTTGACGAGTTTCCGTATGGTGTTTGCTTGGAAGAGTAATCCGGACACCAAGCGGGAGAGGTGAAGCCTTTCTGTATATCCGCGAGCTCTGGTCACCTATCGTGAAGGACATCGATAATTCTGTTTCCCCGAGGCCATCAATCTAAACGCTATCCGGAAATCTGGATAACATTTCCTAACAAGATTTAATCTGGAAGTAGCCCGAGCTCGGGACGTGGATGACAGTGGACACCTAATGGCTATCCGAGCTGGTGTATTACTGGGAAGTACCCTTTGGGACGACATGCAAGGGAAACCGGTAAGGTCAATAACCGAGTTTAACAGACGAGCGCGGAGGTTTGTCAATGTAGAGGAAGCGAGGTCGACGCTCAAAGCGACCTCCCAGTCCGAAACTACAACGATAAACATCAACTCTGCCTCAACCTCGGCGGACCCAGGAGCTCCAAAGCCTGCCACAGAGAACCCCTCCAAGAGGAAAAAGAACGAAGGAAGTAACCCCGAAGCTGAGGGAGGAAAGAAAAAGAAAGGGGAGAGGTATTTCTCCGTGTATAGAGTATACACCGAGCTCAACGAGTCTCGGGAGAACATATACCTGGCTAATGAAAACCAGGTCCCCTTTAGGCGTCCAGACCCAATGAGAAATCAAAAATCCAAGAGGGATTCCAGTAAGTATTGCCGGTTCCACAGAGACACCGAGCATACAACTGATGAATGTCGGCAATTGAATGACGAAATCAAAGGGTTGATCTCGAGAGGTTACTTTCGGCAGTATGTCAAAAACCAGAGTACTGGACAGACGGCCGCGGGCCAGAGAGTAGCCGCGCCTCCGACGACACAAAACAACAACTCCCGAGCTCGGGAAGAAGACAGGCCCCCGCCGATTGATGGAGAGGATGTAATAACCATCTCGGGAGGGCCTCATCTCGCAGGATGAGGCAGGAATGCCCAAAAGAGATATGTTAACGAGTTAAAGACAGGGGACGGGTCTCCTTATGAACCCGAGCCTAGGGCACCAAAAAGCCAGAGGATTGAAACACAATCGATAACCTTCACCGAGGAAGACACTTCCCATGTTCAATTCCCTCATCATGATCCGCTGGTCATTACTCTTCAGCTGGCCAATAAAAGGGTCCACTGAGTTCTCATAGATAATGGGAGCTCAGTCAACATCCTTTATAAAGCAACCCTCGAGAAGATGGGACTCTCCCTTCGCGACCTGAAAGCATGTGCAACTACTTTGTATGGCTTTTCAGGAGAAGGAACTGCCTGTATGGGATTCATTGAGCTCCCTGTGACCTTGGGAGACTATCCAGTCTCGGTGACCAAGATAATGGAGTTCGTGGTAGTAGACTTACCATCTACCTACAATGTGCTGCTCGGGAGACCCGCCCTGGTCGGGCTGGGGGCAGTTTCATCAGTAAGGCATCTGGCCCTTAAGTTCCCGACCCCTAGCGGAGTCAGGACGTTAAAAGGAGACCAATTGGCAGGGAGGGAATGCTATAGCATCTCCTTGAGGGGAAAGAAACAAACGAATGCTCAAGCACTCGTCATCATACAAAACAAAGATGGAACGGTCTTAGAGGTTGACGAAGAGATCGATCCGAGGATTAAGGAGAAGGTTGACCACGAACCTTTAGAGGAGCTCGAAGAAATTCTGCTCGAGGAAGCTGATCCCTCGAAGAAGGTGAAGGTCGGAAAACACCTCCAAGACGAGGCAAAATAGCAATTAATTTGTTTTTTGAAGAAAAACCAGGATGTCTTCGCGTGGTCGCACTCAGACATGGTGGGGATAAGCCCGAATGTAGCAAGCCACGCACTAAACATAGACAAAAGCTTTCCCCCAAAGCAACAAAAGCGAAGACAGCTGGACGAAGACAGAAAGAAGGCGCTAAAGGAGGAGGTTGACGGGTTGAAGGCGAACCGATTCATTAGGGATGCCTTTTACCCTGACTGGGTAGCCAATCCGGTGTTGGTCCCAAAGCCCAATGGGACGTGGAGAACCTGTATTGACTACTCAGATCTCAACAAAGCTTGCCCAAAAGACTGTTTTCCGTTGCCAAGGATTGACCAGCTCGTGGATGCCACGGCGGGGCACGGCCTGATGTCATTCATGGATGCCTATTCTGGATATAACCAGATTCCCATGCATGCCCCCGACCAAGAACATACGAGCTTCATCACGGATAAAGGGCTATATTGCTATAATGTCATGCCATTCGGGCTCAAGAATGCTGGAGCCACATACCAGCGGCTCGTAAACATGATGTTTTCAGAACAAATAGGGAACAACATGGAGGTTTGTGTTGATGACATGCTTGTAAAGTCTCAACTCAACAAGAACCATGTTGATGACCTCGAAGAGTGCTTTGGCGTGCTCAGGAAATACAACATGAAGCTAAATCCTCAGAAGTGCACTTTCGGGGTATCTTCAGGAAAATTTCTGGGCTTTATTGTGAACTCTCGTGGAATCGAGGCTAACCCCGACAAGATCAAGGCCCTGATTGACATGCCCTCACCTCGAAGGCACAAAGATGTCCAAAGTCTGACTGGCAGGATGGCAGCCCTAAGCAGATTCATCTCGAAATCTACGGATCGTGATCTTCCATTTTTCAACTTACTGAGAGGAGGTAAGAAGTTTGAATGGATAGAGGAATGCGAGCTGGCCTTTCAGGAGCTCAAAAAGCACCTAGCGGAACCACCCATCCTGTCAAAACCTGAAACGGGAGAAGTATTGTACCTATACCTTTCAACCACCGAACACGCAATAAGCGCAGTGCTCGTTCGAGAAGAAGAGAGGGTGCAAAGACTCGTTTACTACATCAGTAAAAGATTACTGGGGGCAGAGTCAAGATATCCATTGATGGAGAAACTCGCGCTCAGTCTAATTCATTCATCCCATAAGCTCCGCCCCTACTTTCAGGCACATCCCATCCATGTACTGAATGATCAACCACTTAGGCAAGTCCTGTCTAAACCAGAAGCTTCAGGTCGACTTCTTAAATGGGCTGTTGAGCTCGGACAGTTCGAGATTACCTACCACCCAAGAACGACCATTAAGGCACAGGCATTGGCAGACTTTATAGTGGAATGTACTGGTATAGCCGACGACGAGGTAATAACCACGGCCCACGAGCTGTGGAAACTTTACGTCGACAACTCATCAAATGAAAATGGAGCAGGGGCAGGGGCAGGGGTCATTTTAGTTACCCCCGCAGGAAGCAGATTTCATTCTGCCCTAAGATTTGGCTTCAAAGCGTCGAATAATGAGGTCGAATACGAGGCTTTACTCGCGGGACTTCGTATAGCTAAGGAGCTCAAAGCTAAAGCTATACATTGCTACAGTGACTCCCAGCTAGTGGTTAATCAATTCTTGGGTGAATACCAAGCTCGCGGCACGAGAATGGCAGCTTATTTGGAGAAGCCAAAATCCGCATTAGAGTGTTTCGAATTCTATACAATCGAACAGGTTCCCCGCGAGCAGAACTCGAATGCAGATGACTTAGCTCGACTCGCCACGTCCGCCGAAAACGGAGAGCTGAATGTTGTACCCATAGAACACCTATCAGCACCTAGCATTAACGAGCCAGAAGAGGAAGATGTGTGTATGATCGAAACAGAGCCGACCTGGATGACCTCGATAGTTGATTATCTCGAAAACAGAGTTCTTCCAAAAGATCGGAACCAAGCTCGAAAGTTGATGTATCAACTTCCTCGTTACACAATTTTGGATGGAAGGCTATACCGAAGGGGATATTCCATGCCGTTACTCAGGTGCGTAACCCCTCCCGAAGCTAAGAAAATCATTGAAGAAATTCATGAAGGGTTCTGCGGAGATCACGCCGGGGGGCATAGCCTGTCCAAGAAGATCATACGCCAGGGATATTTCTGGCCAACCATTAAAATGGATTCTTTCGAGTATGTGAAGAAATGCGACAAATGCCAGAGATTCGCCATGATACCCCGAGCCCCACCCTCCGAGCTGACCATGTTGACATCCCCATGGTCCGAGCACTACCCATAAACTTGGAGACGGATGATTGACTCTATCTGGTACATAACCGAAGTATCAAAAACATATAAAGTATTTGGATGTAACTTGATACGCGAGCTTAGATAGTTCGGACATAACCGAATTATCAAAAACCGAAAACGTTTGGAGTTAACCAGATGTGCAAACTTAACAGGTTTGGAACAAACCAGCCAAAAAACTAATCGATGATAAGTAGGAACCTAAACCTATTTCGAAATAAGTCGAGATCGAGGCTGGAATATCTTAAAGAAAAATAGTTTCGAACTCTTAACCTTGGAGCAAAGACTGAGGATGAGGAAAAGTGACTAAGCAAAAAAGATATAACCAAATCATTCACATTACATACCATATAAGTACTCTTGGGTTCATGGTTAAAGTAATATCCGACTTTGAAAAATAACGAGGTTGGAAGCGGATAATTTGAACAAATTGTGCATGAATGCATTGAGCTTCGAACTTAAATCCACAATATGTTTGTATGAATAAATAAACATAAATGATTCGTTCATAAAAAAATATGCAAAAAATTTCGAGCCAAGAAATGTAAAGCATATATAAGTAATATTTAAAGAAATTGTATCAGCCCCGTGGGCATAAATTAAAATAGTTACAAAAATAGGGGGACGCAGCCCCAATAAATGATTTCCCCAAGATCAGATTTAAGGAAGAGGAGTCTCCTTGGCCTTCTCAGCATTAGTAGCACCGGACCCCCCAGGACGAATAGCATGACTATCCTTCTGAGCAGCCTCTCGAGCAGCTTCACTTGCCTTAAGACGGGCATTCCACCGATCAACATATGTGGCCTCGAGAGGGCCCAGGAAGCTGGTATCGAGGTCAGCATTATCAGCCCAAAGTTTGTACATGGCTTGGTCGACCGTTTTCTCCTTCTGCTCCTTATACTCGTCCAGGAGGCGGGCCTTCTCGCTCTCCATGAAGTCGAAGGTGGCAGATTTCTCCTCTTTGAGCTTGGCATTGGCCTTCTCGAGACGAGTCTTCGCCTGCTCAAGCTCGGCATTCGTCTTCTCCAGCTCCTCGAGACGGGTCTTCATTTTTTCAAGTTCAGACTTCGAGTCCTTGAGTTCGTCAGCCATCTTAAGCTCGAGATCCTTCGACTTTTGGGCCAGAGACATGCTCATGTGCACCTCGTTGGTCAGCTTATGGTTAAGTTGTGCTGAGACGACAAGGGCCTGAAATACAAAGAACGAATTAGATCGCGAGCTGAGGTACAAACATTTAAAGGAGAGTTGTGAAGGTTACCGCGGCAGTAAGCTCGATAATCTTGTCGTAAAGAGTATTGCAGTCCGAGGCCTTGTGCACGAGGTCCCAATGGTCAGCGCCGAAGCCTGAAAAGCTCTGACCCGCTCAAGAGAGGACATCTGAGCTAAGCATAGCCCCTTGGGTCCCAGCAGTGCCATCAAGCACGAACTCCTCGATATGAGGTCGGGCCGTCGGCAGTTGGACCTTGGAGACAGAAGGTTTCTTCGGGGGCCGACCGACTGTTATTTGAGTATCGGTCGGAGGAAACGAGAGGGGCACGGTCGAGCCAGGACGCATCAACCTGGACAGTCGGTTCCGTGGTTGTGCTCGTAGTAGTCTGGGCCGTGGGGGTCATCTCGTGGCGTCTGGGAACCTTGGATGGTCGGTCGGACCTCCGTGGTATTCTCGGACGTTTGCTCTTCTGGGCTCCGGCTCCCCCATCGCTAAAAAGCACAGCGTCGAGATCGGGATTCATGGCACCTGCGCAGTTCCAATCTAAGTTAGACAATGATAATAAGTTTGGAAAGAGAGAAGAAAACCAGGTAAAGAAAAAACCTAACTGGAACTCTCCCCCGAGCTCGAGCTTGGGGACCATGAAATTCCCCCGTCTTCAGAGGAGGCGGGGGGAGTGCCTTCCCTATATGTGGGCGATAACCTCGAAAGGTCCCTATAACCGTTGGTCCCATACTGAACAGCTATCCCGTTCCACACCTCGTCGGTGGTATACATGGTGTTGTACTTCCCGAGCCCACTATCAAACCTATGGACACAGTCATCTACCCAACTCCATATGTAGAAGTGGTATCTATCCTGTGGGCATGAGACTAACCTATTGGGCTTATGTTTTAGTAAGGTGGGGGACCACATTCTCGAGGTAGGGAGGACTTTACCTTCATCCGAATCTGAGCTCGAGGCTTCATCATTAGCCTCATTCCCCGACAGCAGACTCCTCAGGCGAACTGGGAGTGGTGGCCTCGTTTCTCTCCTCGGAGGAAGGGCGCCTGTGGGCAGGGGCACCTCCTCCCAGTGTTCATATTTTTTATTGGACCAGTCAAAGGTGGACTGGCCCTCCCCCAAAAGTTCGCACTTTCGAAGCCTATCCTCGTGTAAAAGGTATAATAGAGACCTCCTGCCATGGGGGAGTTGGAGCAGGGTCTCTCTATGCTCCTTCATTGTCTCGTCAGGAGTGGGATGCTGAAAATTGGCTGAAAGACAAGACATATTTCTACTAAGTACGGTTCTAAGAGCTAAAATCTCGAGCACAGAAATAAAGGTAACGAGAATACTTACGAATCCGCCTGAACGAGTAGTGTCGAGACGGGGACAGACCGTCTGTCCAGAAGAAGGCCCTTTTGAAATCAGGCGGATGATTGGGAAGATCTTCAAAGACCTTCTTCTCCTTGGGATAGCTCGAGAGATAATAAAAAGCCATCCCCTCCCCGAGCTCGGGAGGGGTTACTTTTCAGACAAAAGAGATATAGAATCTCTTGAGGCGAAGGTCCTTTCCACCCCATCTCGTGGTATAAGGACCTCAGGGCAGACAGCACCCTGTAAGAATTGGTGTTGAGTTGGAACGGGGCCAACCCAACGAAATCCGTGAAGTCCTTGAAAAAAGACTTCAAGGGCAACAGTGCTCCCGCCCTCATGTGTTCCTGGCTCCACGCCGCGTACTTCAACCTAGCGTCATGGCCCCCAGGGGCGAAACAGCTTCGTTCATGCTCGGCCGAAGCTCGACACTTCAAGGAGCCTGACAGGCTGAGGCCGTGGAAAGCCAGGATTTTAGTTATCTGACTAGTTGTGGTAACCGAGCTCCAATAGTGCTCGGCCTCAAACATTTCTCTCCTCGGCTGCGAGGAAGAAGGTTCCCCCATTAGTGAAAATTGGAGCTCTCCTGGATGGTATGCGACAGTGACCTTTAATGCAGGGTCGAGGGGAATCGGCCTAGGTCCTGAATTGGATTCCGGATAGAGGGCCTCCCGAAGAACTCTCCTCTTCCCCTCTATAACCTCGTCTATCTGGCGGCGGTAATGAGCTCGAATATCCTCCTGCTCACGTGCAAGCTCGTACTCCCTTATCCGACGTTGGTTCCGGGCGAACAGCGATTCTGGGCTCGGGGTTTTTGGCTCGTAAGGGATTGCCAGCAACGACCCCCACCGTCTTTCCAGATTCTGTGACATCTAGCAAGAAAGAAAAAATGGTGAGGGCCATGCATGCAAGAGTTGCGAGCTCGAGGTTTAGGAACAAAACAAGCTATATATTAAGGCCCTTATTAAAGAGTCAGGACGTGCGTTCCACGGGAAAGGAAGGAGAGTGGATAATTTTTTGAAAATCCCAAAAATCAAGGGAAAAAAGAGTGGCGATTAACTAGAAAAGGCAGCCTTGGGTTTCGTGCATTTGTCAAGGCCCATGTCTTTTACTCGAAATCTTGGTGCACAAGAAAAGTCTCTTAAAATTTTAAAACCCAGAAAACAGGAATCTTGCTCAAACATCAAAACTGGATATGAACTAGTGATGTAAATTCTATGTTAGGAGTCTAAAAATAAAACACAAGAGCCTATCGGATAGAAATCTCCTATCGTATTATGTTAAAGATGTAAACTAGTACATACACAGACACAGCAAGAACATCATGAACAAAAACTAACAAAATGAAAAACAAAGATTGCATACTTACACAATAATGGCGATTGCAGAGAGATTGTCGATCGAAGAAGAGGTTGCAAATAAGAACTCACAGAATCGAACAAACCAGGGTTTCTTTGTTTCTTTGGCTGAGAAAACATGCACGGGATGGAAACTTTATAGGATGGTCTCTGGTTTCGTTTTTTCTTCTTTTCTTGCTTTTGGTGAACGAAGATAAAAAAGAAGATGAAGAGTGGGGTCTCGTATATATAGATGGAAAAAGGGGGATTAATCCGGGGCGTTGAATGAAATCCTTGCTAGATCCAACGGATGGGGATCAATGACAAGATGGCGCCGAAAAGGTGGCAGACCGATGATCGTGGGCATGTTTCCAAGGTACTCAAGTACCAAAAATGAGCAATACCCAGCTGACGCGTGTCCATTTTCAAAAGTGTATGACGGTACAGTTCTCAAAGAAAGTAGTTCAAAAGTTTCCTTCTCTTAGGATTCGAACAAATACTTTTGAGGGGGCAAGATGTTATACCCAGATTTCGAGCTATGTTAAATATGACCTCGAAAGTTGGATTCACAAACAATTGGACTCGTAAGGTTTAGAGTATGCTCCAGGACTAAATATCGAGCCTGGAAGACATAGATGACCTCGAAGTGTTCATGATCTCGAAAAGTAGCTCCGGAGACGCATCCATCCTCAGGGATGACCTCGGATCAGGGGTCCCGAGCTCGACGCACATACGATCTCGAAAGCCATGTGACCTCGGGAGATGTCTCTAGCTCGAAAGATGGCGAGAAACCTGGGAAGCTAAGGCCTTGGAGATATATGATAAAAACCTTGAATATCTATAAGTGTTGTACATACGAGATGTAATCCTCATTTATTACTATAAATCCCCTAGAATCGTGGGATATTATTTGGTCAGTTATACATCCCCTGGTCTTCAGGGGACGTTTCCTTTTATATCTGATTGTGGGCATTTAAAGCCATTTATTTTATTTACACGAAAAGAGTAACTACCCAAAATATGTGGGATAGTATTCTGCATCCTTCTCTATAAATAGAGAGGTCATGCACCATTGTAATGGGCCGAAATTCTGAAGCTTGAGAGAAAACTCTGAAGAATTCATGCTTAAGAATTTTCAGAGATAATCTTGAGTTTAATAACAGAGACTCATGGACTAGGCAGATTTAACTGCTGAACCACGTAAAAATCGTGTGTTTGTGTTGTTATATTTTAATTGGCTATTATCAGTTATTGTTTACGTGCTCTCCTTTCACTGTTGACGAAAAACGGCGTCAACAAGTAGGTACAAAGAAACAAAACACTTTAAGAAAAACAAACACAACCATAAAAATAAAACAAACACAATCTCCCGAATGTAAAACCGATTACAGTAACATCATCATATGAACATTTTTTTTTATTATTATACTTAAGAAAATAAACACATACCACAACATGCTTAGTCTCAAGAGAATCATATACGACATCCTTACTACCAGATGCACAGGATTCCCTCGTCTGTTTAACAGTGGAAGGGGATTTACTCTTCTTCCTTGCAACAGACTTCAAACGAGTAATGTTACTCCTTCGAGGAAGAATCTCGCCAATATCATCCCTTACACAGCTAGCCTTCGAATCATCCTCTACTACTTCAGAAAATTTCTTCTCAGAACCAATGACACCACCAACTTCACCAGAGTGATCTATCATAAATCTTTGAAATTAAAATACACAATGCACTGCATAAAATTAAAACAAACAACACAAATGAAAATGAATAACAGATATATATATAGAGAGCACAAATTACAAATAACTACCCATAAACTTTCCCAAAGCAACTGATCAAAGACTGTCAAAACCCCCACTAAAAATCTAACCATCAAATCGTGCACCAAAAACAAAAACCACCATTAACACCGATTAAAAAAAAACACCCACGACCGAAAAATAGATAATCCAAAGCAAAATTAACAAAAATATACATTAAAAAATTAAAACATAACCTCTGTAACCAGGTACTCACCGAGTCGAAAGAACACAATAGCCACAAATCCACAAACAGAAAACTCATAAAACCCTAAAAATAGAACGAAAGAGAAGAACAAAAATCAGAATAACAAATGCTGAAGGAGAGGAGTAAGACGAAATGAGGGTTATACAAAAGCGTGATAACGAAGGAAGTGAAAAAAAATAGAAGATATAGGTACTTGAGTACCTGCATGCAGAAGAAATAACACTAAAGACTGATTTTTGTTAAAAAAAATTGTTTTCCAAAAAAACAGAACAAAAAAAAAATAATACATAAAATTACTGAAATGTCCTCACAAAAATTTAAATTTAGTATAAATAATCTTCTACAATAAAATATGGGAAACCAAATAATTTATTTGATAAATATGGAAAAACAAACCCCATAAAAAAGTTAAACAACAAAAAATACCATAAAAAATGCACACACAAAAGAAGCCATATATATCAAAATTTATTTAATTTCCCCATATTTCATGTAATTTCCACTTGAAACAAATTCAATTAATTTAGAATTAATTTGTTGCTAATCAATATTTAAGTTTAACTAATAAAATGAACTTATACAATTAAATCCAACTCAGGTAAATGAGCCTTAACAATTGGGCTTATATGGATGAGGGCTGAGTCCAGTATGTCGTTCCCACAACAAAGGCCCCCATACTTCTATACATGGTCCAAAAGACAAGAATTTAAACTTTCATTTTATTAATTGTTATTAATTGATTAGGCTCACTATACTCATGCAAAGCGAATGCAAAGCGAATGGGCATTCACAAGTGAAATCACCCACAAGAGAGGAATTTAAACTTTACATTTTCTAATGGGCACAAATAAAACCTATCATTTTATGAATATTTTATTTGGCAAAATCCATATATCTAGCAAACATATGGACCACTATATGCATCTAAGCCCAATTACAAAAATACCACATATAGTGCAAACAAACATGTTATAATTGGATGGGCCTAATCATGTTACTATATGAGCAATGCTATGAATTTATACAAAAATACCACAATTTATTTCATTTGCAAAAATATCACAATTAATTATCTAGAATTTATCAAAAAAATTGATTTAATTAAATTTTTACAAAAATAAATCAATTTAAATGAAATTTATCAACAATTAACAAAAGTTAATTTAAATTTTATTTATCAACAAGCAACTTGGTTTAGATAATTTGAAAAATATTAATTTAATTTAATTAGGATTTATCAACAATTAACCAAAGTTAATTTAAATCTCATTTATAAAAAAATATATTTTTTGATAATTAGTTGAAAAAAATGATATTTTTCTAAATTTAACTAATTTTAAATTTTAAAATCAATATCTTAATTGTTTTTAAAAAAATATCTTGTGTTGTTACAACAATAAGCTAATATTTTAACCATTTAAAAAATTATATTAATAGTTATAACAACCCAAAAATATCTCAAAACAGGTAAACAAATTCAAATATCTATGAAAATATCTAACTAACAAATTTCAAATAATTTAAATATTAAAAACTATAGAATAAACAGATATTTATATTTTCAAATAAAGATTTAATAAAAATGACAAGTATTTAATAGAAAATATCTTAAATATCTAATATCTTAATTCTAATATTTTAATATATTAAAATATTTAAAATTAAGTTGTAGTCTATTTTTATATTTGAATTTGAATCTTTGTAAAAATATCTAATTATTTAGATCTCAGCCAACAAAAATATCTTATTTTAAAAAATATTTTTAAATGATAAAATAAATATGATATTTTTGGCTTTATTATAAATAATCAATTTCACAATTTTATTTTCTATAATTTAAAAAAAAAAAAAATGATGAACAGTACCCATCACCGAAGGGTGCGGGGTTGGACGTGTGCATGTGCACGCAGGTTCTGCAAGCAAGGTGCGCGCGGAGGAGTAGGTGGTGTGCGCGCTGGTGCGTGCACGCATGGCCAGCCAAGCCAAAAAAAATTCGAAAATTTTTTTGTGCAATTTTTCAAACCAAAAATGTTTTCTAATTAATTTTTACCATGTTTTACACAAAATAAAACATATATGAAAATTAATGGCATAGAAAGCACAACAAAATAACCTAAAAATTGCTAATAATCAACATAGATTTCAATATGCTTCATAAAATCATAAAATCCATCCAATTATTCAAACACATCAAATAATTCAATTTTTAACATGTTCACGCATGAAAATAAAGATTACCAAAGGCTCTGATGCCAGTTGTTTGGAAAACTTATACAAGATCAATACTTATTTTCATGTAGATCTAATATTAAACAAGTTAATATGAGACAACCTAGAACATGTTTCTAAAATTGAATTCAAAGAGAAACAATGATAAGAATACTTACATTATACGCAGCGGAATAATAGAATATTTCCTTCAGTTTCTCTAACCCTTGTATCCTTTTTGTCACATAGTATTACCAAGAAACTGAACCGATCTTCAATTTTCTTCACAATCTTCCAAAGTATCATTAGAATCACCTAGACTAGGGTGGGCAATTCTCAACACATGAGATAGATACATAGAGAAGAAGAGAAAATAACAATGAGGCTTAGAAAAGGACTTATGTTTAGAGAGAATCTAAAACCAATCAGAAACTTGTGTTCTAAAATATGAACTTATGTTTTCATCTCTCACTTAGCTGTAATGCCCCAAAATCCCTAATAAGGTTTAGGACCTTGATTAGGAGGTCGAGAGGGCCATAATTAATTTATTATGTTATTAAATGATTATATGCATGTTTATGTGAATTATATTATAATATGATGATAAATGCATGCATATGGGTCCATTTTTAATTATAAGGGCATTTTGGTAATTTGACCCGTTGAGGATGTAATTATGTATTTTCATGCATGTGGGTGAGTTATAAATAATACCACATTGTATGTGGATTGGTTCGAGCCATTTGGCATGAGACGATCATGGAATGTAAGTTTTCGGTCTGGTCATAACAGGATTAAGTTCGGGGCTCGGGGTGATTTGGTGATGAGAACATTACCGAGAATTAAAGGGTAATGGGATATGAATTATTGGTATTTGAGAATATCGAGAATAACAGGAATTGGAGGGTGTTAATTATAATTAACGAAATAGGCGAGAAATGACAGTTTTGCCCTTAGTGGCCTTAAGAGGATTTGAAATGATCTAGGGGTATTTTAGTCTTTTCACCCTTATATATTAGCCATTAGATGGCTGTGGAAGTAACCAAAACAAAGCATAGCTTCTTCTTCCTCTCCCGATCATCTTCTACTTCCATTTTCTCTTTGATTTTTGAAGCTTCTTTTGAGGAACCAAGCCAGGGAACCAAGCTTTGATAATCTAGGGTTGTGTTGTACCATTGAAGAGGATGCTAAGTTGTGATTGAGGTGAGTTTTTGAGGATGCTAAGCTTCTTTTGAGGAACCAAGCCAGGGAACCAAGCTTTGATAATCTAGGGTTGTGTTGTACCATTGAAGAGGATGCTAAGTTGTGATTGAGGTGAGTTTTTAGCCATTAAAACCGTAGTTCTTGCTCTGTTTTCTCATTGAGTTTCAGTTGGATTTTTGGGTTGAAAGTTAAGTTTCAATTGGAGTTTTTGGCAAGGGTTTCTTAGGTTGTGATGCCTAGGACATGTATAGATGGTTTTTGGGTTCATTTGGGACTTAAAATGAAGTTGGGAAGCTTTTAGTTCAGGTTGGAAATGGAGGAGTCGAAGGGGAAAGTTTCAGGGCACTTCCAGGCTGGGTGTAGCGCTATAGCGTCCACTAGGGGGCGCTACAGCGCTACTCAGGAGGCTTTGGGCCTGAGTATAGCGCTGGGGCACTACCCTATTCCACCAGATTCTCATTTTGGTCGTTTTTAAGGATTTTTGGCTTGGGGTTTCAATCCTTAAGGCTCGGGATCGAATCTATTCACAGTTTGGGTACAATTCGGGGTCCCGGGAGTGAGGTTTAGGTCAAGACCCTATTATTGTTGATTTTCATTCATGGAAGTTGTAATTGGTTATGACTAGGTGACCGCTAAGGAATCAAAAGGTTGATTGTTCTCAAGGTCGTTCTTTTACTGTTTCTTGCTCGAACCAGAGGTAAGAAAACTGCACCCCATATGTGACATGCATGGTTATTATTGAGGTATGTAGAGTGTTTAAATGTGATGCATGTGATGCATGAGAAACATGTGATTAGGGCATGCCATGAATGTTGAATATGAGATTGATCAGAGCTTGAGTCTCTGTGTTTGTGCATGATCATAATTATGCTAGCAATTGTTAAGTAAGCATTCTGAATGCCCTACATTTGGATATTTGACATATGATATATGCCTGGTAGCATTGCTTACTTGTGCGTGGCACTGACTAACTAGTCAGAATTGGCAATGGTGTCAATATTAGCTGTGAAGCTGTGACCTACTTGTCAAGTTTGCAGTAGTACTGAGCATTGGTCACCTGGTATTGACTAAAAAGTCAAGAACGGCATAAGCGTCATGAACGCGGAGCCGATAAAAGATTAGATCTAATCGACATCTGCATTGAATTACTCAAATGAGCATTAATGCTGGACCGACCTCAAGTTCGATGAAAACTAAAAGCACTTGTCTAGCCAAAGGCTAGTCATTTAGAGCTAGGGCCAGCGAGCCCCGGTGACTGTTTTGTCACATGGCTATGGGTGCCGAGCCCCGTAGTGACTACCCATCAGTCACTCATCTGTTTAAGCTAGTGAGTTACCCATCAGTCACTCATCTGTTTAAGCTAGTGACTTATCCATCAGTCACTCATCTGATTAGAGCCATTGCCTAAAAGCCCAGGTGACAGTTTCGTCACATGGTTGTGGGTGCTGAGCCCCGTGGTGACTTTTTTGTCAGTCACCCATTATGGTTAATGGAACCACCAGTGTTAAATAACTCATCTGGTTAGGATTGACTTGATAGTCATCCAATCAGGAGGGCAAGATTTCTTATCCTAGATTCCCCAACATTATCTGAATTTATTTGCATGCTTGAATAGAGCTATATTTGCTAGGCATGCCAGATATAATTTGGTGACATGATATGACTGTTCACGAGCATATTGAGTTTTGTTGCTGGGCTTTGGCTCACGGGTGCTCTGTGGTGCAGGTAAAGGCAAAAGAAAGCTGGACCATCCTTGAGTTGGAGAGCTTAGGTGACTATGTGTACATATGCGGCTGCTCGACCACCACGGCCGAGGGTTTAAAGAGGAACTAGGGTTAAACCCTGTTTTGCCGCTTAGATCGGATGGTTGTAAATATTTTCTTGTAATGAACCTTTAAATTATATTTTTGGGATCCCAATGTATACAATAAACGTTTTAGTGAAACGTTATATCTTAACCAAATCATACTTAGTTACACGATTGTGGCCAAATGACTCGATTAACGAGTTTAGCACTATTTAAAAGGCACACCGTAACGCCCCCTGGAGTTTAGGGCGTTACATTAGCTCTCCTTTTATAGACTCAATTAGTTCATTTATTTAATTAAAAAATCAATAAAATAATAGCCAATCAACAGCCCTAGGTCAAAATTATCATGGGCTTCAGGCCCGTGAAATTTTCCATATAATTATAAACCGGTTAAACTTAAAATCAAGGCCTGTATTATTTTCTATTGATTTGATTTATTAAATAATTATTTAAATCCTTTGTAAAATTAATTATTTATAATTTTAACCTTGATTTAAAATTATTTATTAATTTAGATACCAATTTATCTTAATTAATAAATCTGCCATAATTCTTCTTTTCTTCTCTAAATTACATAACTCTGTGAAACTATCCAAAATTGACATGATCAAGTTTTATAATTCTAATTGATAATTAAATCAATTAATTGAGACTATCTAGATGATTTTATCCAAGGTACAGTGGAGACCATGGGCCTATGAAATCAAGCTCCAATATCATAAATCTAACAAATAAATTTACTAACTTATTAATTCCTCGTGACTCCACTAAAGACTCGGAATTGCACTCTTAAATTCATAGAACGCTCTATAACAAATATAGATACGCTATTAATTATCCATTGTTACAACCACAATTGTCACTCAATCCTCTATAGATGGTCTACACTGAGATGGGACTCAAATACCATTTTACCCCTCATTGTATTTAATTCTTAACACACTTAGTTCCTTGCAAATGATATTTCAGTAAACTATTATTAATTACTGAAGTGAGATCTCTATCATTTAGCACCTTGAACAAAACTAAAAGGAAACCATTGTTTCACTTCTTCATCAGAAGCTATAGATGTTCATATCTATGAGTAATACTCCCACTCAATTATACTACCGAGTTCCCAAGATGTAAGTATGGGCTAGTCCGTAGGGTAAGCTAGTAACGAACAAGTCAAAGAACTCAAATAATACAATCAATTATAATACTAACCACTCATAAATGAGATTGAATTGACCTATGGTCAACTATATGATATGACTAGAATAGATAATAACGATATGTTTACCTATCCTATCAACTGTCAATATCTGTGACAGTCAGAACCCCGTGATCCGTAGGGGGAAAGACCGGGTAAAAAGTTGTGCAATCCCACATCGCCTGGGGAAGGTCAAGTGTGATGTTTCTAAGACTGTGTAGGTATGGGACTACATAGTTGAAGATGGCTTAAAAGAATTGATGGGTACTACCTATGCAAACAAGATGCATCTTCTTTTCGGTAGCCCATCACTTGAGAACTCCAAAGTTAAGCGTGCTTGACCTGGAGCAATCTGATGATGCGTGACCTCCTGGGAAGTTTTCCCAGGAAGCGTGCGAGTGAGGACAAAGCACGCTGAAAACACTCATGTTTGTTTGTAGGGCTAGTCGTCATTCCAAGAAGCAGCCATAGTGACGTGGGGCATTACAATATCGGTCCAGTCTGATGTAACAAATACATCCGATCTTATCTACTTTGCTAATGTTCTGGAAAGAACATAATACTGCAATGTGTAAGTAGATTATATCGTAGATTGGCAAGTTAGTGTAAATCCTGTGCACTGACTAATCTTAGGACTAACTTATTTTGAACATATACTCATATTTATATTCCACTGTTATTACGTCACTATAAATACGATTAGCTATATGCTCGAGATTTAATAGAAGTTTATATTAAAAAAATAATCATAAAAATAAAACATGTGAGCAAAGTGATCGACCAAGTCAAAAAATGATTTCTATTCTTTTATTGATAATAAAATGAGATTACAAAGAAATTGAGTTATAATTAGGGCATAAAACCCTAACAACAACAACCTCGATGCTAACGTGTGGAGGTTTCTTAGGGGAGACAACACCACTGCTCTCTTTGACCAGTCCATGGAGCTCAGGGTTTCAATAAGTCTCCTCACCCTTTAACTCTTGACTTTCACATTTTTAAATCCCCTAACTGTCATTGTTTGTCTTTTAGCTCTCCTCGGGTTTCTGTGTCAATGCTCCCTCCTATCTTTGAGGATCGTGACTAGTGAGAATTTGGCCAATGATGCCCACCAAGCTCGAATTCAAGCTAAGGATGACCTGAAATAGGCCAAGGGAGCTCAGTCCAAGGTTGAAAACACTATTAAAGACGCCAGAGAAGCTCAAACCAATGCCGAGGATGCCCTCAAATCGGTCCAAGATAAGTTTGCCTTCTCCAAGGCCGAGGTCAGCCGTCTGAAGGTAGAGCTCGCCACGATGGCGACAGACTTCAATGTTGCGAAAGCTGAGCTCGATAAAAGGGCTTCAAAAATCGAGCGCCTCAAAGAGGAGAAAAATGCAGCCTATGAGATCCTCAAGGTGGAGAAGAAGCGCATGCTCAAAGAGTTTGTAGCCAAAAAGAAGTGAGCCTCTGACATAGCCATGTACCGAATGTGATCACTGAACTCAAATATTGACACATCGTTCTTACTAGATAAGGAGGAGGAATTCGTGACCAAATGGAAGGCTCAGTTGGCGGAAGAGGAGGCGACTACAGGCACCACCATGGAGGCAGGCGGCGAGGAGGAGAAATGATAGGAGGCCGAGTCTGCTCCTGCTGCTGAGGAGTAGTTTTCTTTTTTATTTCTAACAAGGGTTGCATCCCTTTTTTTTTTTTGTAGTACATTCTATTTAGGCCCTTGGGGCTGAGACAATTTACGTTATAGCTCAGGCTCGTGCTACCATATTATCTCCTGTGAATATTTGTATATTTTCAACAGTAGTTATATGCCCAAATTTCTATCTTTAAATCTTTATGCACATTATCTACTTATAGCTTCTGTCATAATAACATGCACCATATTTCAGGATTAAAATATTTCGAGCATGCTACCCAGGACTCGCTTTTATACTTGCTTATTTGTACAAATACACATTCATGCTTAGGGTCGAACTTCTATATATTCATACAAAGTTCGTTTGATTGCACAATTTCGACCTCGTTATATTCAAGTTCGAACACTACTCATACCATGTATTTTTGCATTTAAAAATATTTATTGGTGTTTAGTCTCGTTAGTCTAGTTATTTTTTGCTTAAAGAAAGTAACTTTTCCTCATCCTCAAGTATAGTCTCAAGGTTGCGAGGTCAAAAATTTTTTGCAAAAAATTCTAGCTTTGTCTCAATTTTAAGAATATTCTTGGTTTATCTAGAATTCCAACTTTTATTTGTGTCGATCTATTTTTTCCGGTTCATTCCAGACTTGTTAAGTTATGTTCATACTTGGTTTTCGTCCAGGGTTTTAAATTTGTGCTTGGTTAGTAGTGACCCATGCATTGTAATGAATTTTATTGATGCTATATTTTTTCAAGCCTATGGTATGATTGTATACCACTTATGCCCCCTTAATTTCCTATGATTGTGAAATCTTAGGTTATTGAATTTTGAGAGCTTACAAAAAATATAACAATAATAAATAAATTTTGAACAAGAAAAAGTTTATTAATGATAAAAGCAAAAGGTAAATACAAGCTTGGTTACAACTAAATAAACACCATTCCTACATTACTGATTATAAGGTCGTAAAGATCTCTCCCAACTAGGCCCGAGCACGCCTGTAGAGGGGTCTCATGTGCCCAGAAACACGCACCTAAGCACCAGGTCTGCTAATCCAAAGTGTCTGTCTCAAACCCTTTTATTGAAGTATCTTGTAGCCCTTTTCCTTTATGCAACATTCTTAAGCTATGATTCTTCTCGCTTTTCTTCAATTAAATCTAGGGCTTCTTTGAGCTTAAATTGGTTTGAGTCCTAGTTGTATGATTCGCGTCTGATGGTAGGAACTTTGACCTCAATGGGCAACATCGCTTCGTAATCGTAGGCTAGGGATAAGGGTGTATGTCCAGTTAAGGTTTGAGTTGCTTAACTTTATGCCCATAAGACTTATGGTAATTCCTCTAGCCACCTTCCTTTAGTCTCTTTGAGTCTTTTCTTAATGGAACTCTTTAGAGTCTTGTTTACGGCATCGACCTAGCCATTTTCTTGTGGATGTGCTACGGAGGAGAAACTCTTAATCATCCCATTTTTCTCGCAGAATTGTGTGAACAACTCGCTATCGAACTGGATTCCATTGTCTGATACAATTTTCTTTGGTATCCCATATCTGCAAATTATGTTCTTTACCACAAAATCCAAGACTTTTTTCAAGGTGATCATTGCTAGAGGTTCAACCTTGATCCATTTAGTGAAGTAATCAATAGCAAGTACAACATATTTAACTCCACCCTTTCCCATTGGTGGGGATCCTATGAGGTTGATTCCCCATACTGCGAATGGCCATGGGGAGCTCATCATGGTGAGCTTGATTGGTGGGGCTCGAGGTATTGAGGTGAACCGCTGACATCTATCGCGGCGTTTAATGTATTCAAATGATTCTGCCTTTACCGTGGGCCAGAAATAGCCTTCCCTAATTACTTTCTATGAGAGGCTATGCCCCTCGGTGTGATCTCCGCAAATCCCTCATGAATTTCTTCTAGGATCTTTTTGGCCTCATGTGGAGTTACACATCATAGTAATGGCATGGAATATCCTCTTCTGTACAATCTCTCTTCCAAGATAGTGTATCTTAGTATTTTGTACATTAGTTTTCTAGCTTCATTCTGGTTTGTTGGGAGGCTCCCGATTTTGAGGTAGTCAACTATGGGCATCATCCAAGTAGGTTGTGAGTCTATCATATCGACTTTGACTTCGTCAGGTTCAATTATGCTCAATGCTAGTAAAATTTAGAATTGGTACCACATTAAATGTATCAGCTTCCCTAGTTGTTGCGAGTCGAGCTAGAGCGTCTGCATTCGAATTTTGTTATGGTGGAACCTCATTCGCGTAGAACTCGAATTGTTCGAATGCTACTTTGACTTTTTCCAAGTATGCTGCCATTTTAGTTCCCCGAGCCTGGTATTCTCCTAGGACTTGGTTGACAACCATTTGAGAGTCACTATAGCAGTGAATGGCTTTTTCCTTTAGCTCGGAAGCTATTCGAAGCTCTGCTAATAGTGCCTTACATTTACCCTCATTATTCGAGGCCTCAAAGCCAAACCTTAAGGCTGAGTGAAACATGTTTTCTGATGGGGTTATTAGGATAATGCCTGCCCCTGACCCGTTCTCGTTAGAGGATCCATCGATGTATAGTCTCCACAGCTCGCGGGCTGGGGTTATGACTTCTTCGTTGGTTATTCCAGTACACTTGACTATGAAGTTAGCTAAAGCATGTCCCTTTATAGTCATTCTTGGGTGATATGTTATCTCGAACTATCCAAGCTCAACCGCCTATTTCAATAGTCTTCTGGATGCTTCAGGTTTCAATAATATTTGTCTTAACGACTGATCAGTCAACACATGTATGAGGTGTGCTTGGAAGTAAGGTCGAAGTTTCCAAGACGCGTGTATTAAGCACAATGCGAGCTTTTCCATCAGTGAATATCTTGATTCTACCCCAATAATCTTTTGCTGGCATAATAAACATGTTTTTGTACTTTTTATCCTCCAGAACTAGTGTTATACTAATTACATGCTTGATTGTAGCAAGGTATAAATATAATATTTCCACCATAATTGGTTTGGATAAGATAGGTGGCTCAGTGAGATGCCTTTTGAGAGCCTGAAAAGAGAGCTCACAATCCTCTGACCATTCGAACTTTTTGCCCCTTCTTAGAAGATTAAAGAATGGTAAGCATTTGTCCGTAGATTTCAAGATGAACCTACTCAAAGCCACCAAAAGTCCAGTTAGACTCTGGATGTCTTTACGCTTTCAAGGTGAAGGCATGTCTATAAAGGCCCATATCTTATCTGGGTTTGTCTTGATGCCTTGAGTATTCACAATAAATCTAAGGAACTTTCCCAAAGATACCCTGAACGAGCACTTTTGTGGGTTGAGTCTCATGTTGTACTTTTAAAGTATTACGAAGCACTCTGCGAGGTCATCAACATGGTTACTATTGTATTTGGACTTGACTAGCATATCATCCATATACAATTCCATGTTGTTCCCTATGTGTTCGATAAACATTCTATTTACCAGTCTTTGATATGTAGCCCCAGCATTTTGAGCCTGAAAGGCTTCACATTGTAGTAATACAACCCTTTATCAATCATGAAACTTGTATGATCTTGGTGGGGTGTACGCATGGCTATCAGGTTATATCCAGAATACGCATCCATGATTGACATTATGTCGTGACCCGAGGTTGCATCCACAAGCTGATCGATTCGAGGCAGAGGGAAACAGTCCTTTAGACATGCCTTGTTGAGGCCCGAATAGTCGATACAAGCTCTCCACTTATCATTGGGTTTCGAAACCAATACTAGGTTGGTAAGCCATTCTGGGTAGAAAGCATCTCAAATAAATCGATTTGCTTTTAATCTTTCGACCTCCTCTTTTAAGGCTTTCTTCCTCTCCTTGTCAAGGTGTCTTCTCTTTTGCTTTTTTTTAGGGAAGTTTTTATCGATGTTTAACGCATGGCCTATAACATTGGGACTGATCCCAATCATATATGAATGTGACCATGCGAATACATTATGATTTTCCCTAAGGAAGCGAATTAACTGCTATCTCGCATCCATTGGGAGGTTCTTCCCAATTCTTACCACCTTGGTGGTATCTTTTCCATCGAGCTAAATATCTTCGAGCTCTTTGATTGGATTGAGATCGACCCTGTCTTCTTCTACCCTTGGGTCGATCTCTTCTTTGATCTCATATATCACTTCGTCTATTTCCTCAATGATTACTAAGGCTTGCGCACTGGCTTTGCCTTTCCCCTTCATCGAGATGCTATAGCATTCTCGGGCTGCTAATTGACCCCCCTTTAGTGTTCCAATACCACTAGGAGTCGGGAATTTTATGTCCAAATTCCTAACAGATGTAATTGCCCCAACCTAATCAAGGTTGGTCTCCCGAGTAGTACATTATAGGCAGACAAGGAGTCTACTACGATGAATTGCAACATCTAGGTTATCAAGACTAGATAGTATCCCAAGGTCACTGGAGCTCGATCCCTCTCTAGAGAATCTGTATAAAGTTGTTGCATAGGCTTTAAGGTCTCAAATAGATAGGCCCATTTTTTCCAAGGTCGTTTTATAGAGGATGTTGACCGAGCTCCCGTTATCAATCAGGACTCGATGCACCCTCCTATTGGCGAACTAGAAACTTATGACCAGAGGGTCATTATGAGGAAATTGGACATGTGAAGCATCCTTTTCAATGAAGGTGATAGGTTGGGATTCCACCCTCTGTTGTTTCAAAGCTCGTGGCTCAGGCACATAGGGAGATCCATCCCCCATTTTGAGCTCTTGGACATACCTACTTTGGGCAATTATGCCAGCCCCTGCAATGTGTGATCCTCCCGCGATGGTTATTACATCCTCTTCATCTATTGGGGGAGGTCGGTTATCCACCTTCTCAGGTGGGGTTACCGCTTGCTGAGCTGAAACTGTCTTTGACTAGGCGAAGCCTGGATTTGGTTTCGATTTTAGACATACTATTCGAGGTAGCCTCTCAAGATCAATCCTACGATCTCATCTTTTAGCTGCCTTCATTCATCAGTTGTATGACCCACGTCCCTATGAAATCTACAGAAGTTGCTTAAAACCCTATTAGTTCTCTAATGTCGCATTGCGTCGGGCTGCCTAAAGGGGACATGGTTCTCATTCGCAACAAATATATTCTCCCGAGTATTTGTGAGCTCAGTATATACTGTGTAAATGGAGAAGTATTTATGTCCTTTCTTTTTCTTACCCCCATCAGCCTCGGGGTTGTTACCTTCATTTTTCTTCCTCTTAGAAGGGTTATCTATTGACGGTTGCACTGTGGAGGGTGTAGCCGAGGTATTTGTCAAGTTAACGTTTGTCATTGTAGTTATTGCGGGAAGAGGAGTTATTTTAGGTGCCAACCTCTCCTCTTCTATGTTGATAAACCTCTGGGCCTGAGTGGTGAATTCGGCTATTGCCCTCACAGGCTTCCTTTGCATGTCATCCCAAAGAGGACTTCCTAGCAGTACTCTTGCTCGTACTACCATAAGATGACCACTGTCATCAACATTGCGGGCTCGGGCCGCCTTTACATCAACATTTGTTAAGGCAGAAGCCTCAGGCTTGATACTCCTCAAAGCTTGGAAGTGCTTTTTGAACCCCCTAGACAGATGTTCCCAAGACGAGATCGAGTGTCTTCAAAACTTGTAAACCAGTTCTTTGCTAGTTCAGTGAGTGTAGTGGGGAAGAGCATGCATCTGAGCTCATATCCAAGGTTGCTAGCTCGCATCAAAATATTGAACGTGCTCAGGTGGGTGCTTGGGGTCAGTAGTCCCATCATAGGGTTCCACGTGGGGTATCTTGAAACCATTGGGGAATGGTGTGTTCGAGATATGGGGAGCAAAAGTCTCAAGCTCCTCATCAGAATCGTAGGCATTTTCTTTATTTTTTTCCTTCTTGAAGGAGCCTGAATGCTTCCTCAAGTTGGTTGATTCTTTCCTGAACCAAATCCACAGGAAGAGGAGCTTGCTACTGGTAGCTAGTTATTGTTCATAGGAACTCCAGCTCCCTATCGAAGCATAGGGTTGCACTGATTTCCATATACTGGTTGTAGGGGCTCCCTCTAGGCATTTAAGTGTGCCCTCAAGTCCAAGTTCGGCTGACTAACCCACCCCCGGTTCTGGTTCAGGTGGTCTCGAAGATCAAGATAATTATTCTGATAGTTCTCATAATACCTAGGTTCGGTGTTATAAACACTCACCGACTTGCAGTAATCATGACCTCCATCACAGCTGACGATTCTTTCTAGCTGTTGTGAGATTTGATTGCGAGGTGGGTTACTCACATGCACCCTAATTCTGGTTTCCTGTGACCTCGACACATAACTCCCAAACAGTTGGGGTTGTCTAACCTGTCTACGCTCCTGACGTGCCCCTAGTGAGATCTCACATTCTCCCCTATGATCAGGTCGAGCTCGATAGCTCCTATCCCTGCTTCCACTTCTAACACTCTAAAAAGGCCTCTGGGGTACTCTCTCCCTAGCTCGATTTCCGGTGGGAAACTGCTAGGGTACACCCCGCGCTGGAGAGGGATGCCTTCTTGGTGATGGAGGATGCCTAATCGGAGACGGTGGCAGTCTCTCATTGTTTGTCCTTGCAAGCTTAGGGTTATTATTCCCAGCAGGTCTTAGGTTACTACTCTGAGCTGTCGTGGGAGCTCGGTTATTCTCAGGGTCTGCGGGAATGTCTCTAGCTGGGTTATTCTTGGCAGGGTTTCGTGATGACATCTTGGGCATGTTTTCTCCAACATTCGCCCTAGGCCTTGGCGGAGCCTGTTGGGCACTTTGGTCGGCCATCCTGGCAGCCGTAATTCCATGAGGTCGCCCCCTGGTCCTACGCGGGGGTGCCTGGGTCTCGGCAGCTTGTCTTGCCATCTCCTCATGTAGTTGCGTTGCCTCAACTAACTGTTCACGCAACCTCTAATTTTCGAGCTCATCTGCTAGTACATATCTCTCCAGATTATAATAATCCTACTCATTAGGTCTAGAACTTTGACCAGGCCTTTCCCTGGGGGACGATGAGGTGCTCCCCTCATCGAGACTCTAGTCCACGACTGGTTGTTTGTCAGGACTTCGAGGATACTCCTCAGTGGGCGGAGTATTTTCCTCAGGATTTGGGGAAGTGGTCGCCTAGTGGTTCCAGGATTGTTCAGGGCAACCATTGTTGCTAAACAGGAAGCTTTATGCTAAACAGTAGGAAGAATTGCTTAATGCTCTCAACGAAACCACCAAATTGTTGACATCGTTTTTCGTCAATTTAATTATGTAGAGTAGTTAAACAATTAGGAAGGAAGAAAATAATAGAAAGATATTTTTTATGTGGTTCAACAGTTAAAATCTGCCTACGTCCACGAGTCACTTTTATTAAAATCTGCGTTAAAGCTTCAAGAATGAGCAATTTCAAAGAGTGTTTTTTAGTACCAAATTGTGCGTGAGTCCAAATGACCAGATCCAGGCTATTTCTATACCTTGTTACAAGAATATCTTCCCACAAGTTTAGGGAAGTTACAACATATATTCAAAATTAAATTCAAAGGAATATTTGAATAATAATGCAATTAAAATGCCTTATTTAAATAAAGATCTCATAAAATTAGGGATTCAATACACAATGTAATCTAATCCCTAAGAAATAGGAATTTTCTAACAACTTTTTTGTGTGTATGTTTAATGCGTCCTCGAGCTTGAACACTGCTTCAATGCACTTTCAAGATCACTCGTAACATCGAGCTCACCATTCCAATTGTCTCCACCTCCTTGCTTGATGAGTCTGTTGAACTTATCTCTTTTAGGAGATTATTCCTTCGAGCCTACCACTCATGCTCGAGCGCTGATGTCGTAGCTCTAGAACTTCGTGACAATTTGTACAAGTATAATGCTAACATTTATTAGTCCTGAGCTTACTCTTTACGAGCGTACATTTCGAGGTTGTTTATCTATTCTCGAAGTTTTGGTGGAACAGTTTGTAAACCATGTAGGACTATAGGAATTTTTTTATTGTTAATTAATTATTTCTTTTAATAATTGTTATATAAAAAATTAGAAAAAAAAACCATAGAATAGATAAAATAGAAGATTAGAAGAAGAGGGTGCCACCACTACTACAAAATTGTACTTAGGCAATACACGAGAGACAACAGTTTTTGTAGAATTATTGTCTCGTATCAAAAATAGACATGTGACAATAGTAGCCCTTGAACTGTCATGTCGTGCAAATTAAAACTTACCTGAGACAACAATTTTGGTGAGACTGTCGTAGCATGTCTACTTTTAACATGAGATGACATTTATCTCATCCAATATAGATTTTTTAATCAAGTACGGAAAAATTTATCTATTTTTAATATAATTTAATCTATTTTATAAATTAATAATTTGCAACATAGAATAGTTATTAGTTAAAAAATGAGTTTTTTCAAATAAATTATTCAAACAATTGTCTATTTTTTTAATAATTTGTAATATTAATTATTAATTCAATTAGTTATTATATATTTAATAAAAAAAGTTTTTTTTACATAAAAATTCATTAATGATACTTATTATGATCTCATAGAATTAATTTTATTTTATTTTCTTTTAAAACTAATAACAATTATTTACGAAAAAATTAATTAATATTGAAATATACCTTATCATTAATAATTTCTTTTAGTTAAAAATAAATAATTTAAATAATTTATCTAACTTTTTAATAATATTTAATATTAGCTATTAATAAATTATTTATTATATTTCAATATATTTTTTATAAATATAAAAACCTAAAATATATATATAAATATAGCTAACGAAATATAATTTAAAAAATAAACTAAATTATGTATATATATATTTATAAAAATATATTTTTCCTCACTGTTTTTTTTTCATTTTACTTGGACAGCTGGGTCGATCTCCTGTCTCTGATTGCCTCCATTTGCTTCTCTCCCTCTTGCTTTGGTTCATCTACAGCTTCAGTTTCCTCCTCATCTTCAACTATATATATATATATTTATATATAAATATTTATTTTCTGCTCTCTCTTATTTTTAGTGTCTCTCGCTCACTCTCATATATATATATATATATTTTGTTTGATTTTTTCCCTTACAGTTCCCGTCGGTTGTGTGGTCGTATATATTTAGTTGGTTGTGTGGGAATGAACTTATCATATCATTATAAAATTATATTATCAAAGATATTCTAATTTGTTTTTGCATTTTTTGAATTTTAAAATATATTAATTTATTTAAATAATACATATATATAATTGATTTGTATATGAAATATGTATAAATATATATACTTATTAATATTACATATATTATAATTTTTAAAATATATATTAATTAATTATTTGGAATTAAAAAAAATAATTTAGTTTTTATAAATAAGAAAATATTTTAATTTAGTAGTATTTATAATTTAAAATAAAAAAACCTTTATAAAATAATTTAGAGAGTATCTCTTTAATCATTTTTTAAATGACATGGTAGGTCGGTTGTGTGGGAACGGACCTATCATGTCATTATAAAAATATATTATTAAAGATACTCTAATTTATTTTACATTATTTGAATTTTAAAATATATTATTTTATTTAAATAATACACATATAGAATTTATTTGTGTATGAAATAAGTATAAAAAAAAAATATTTATTAATATTACATATATTATAATTTTTTAAATATATATTAATTAATTAATTATTTGGAATTTATAATGTAACATCCCGTGTTTTGAACACCCGTTAGTAGCTGGTTGGAGTTGGTGAAGAATTGTGTGGAATATTATTTTGATAAATGATATTAAATGAATTTATGATGATCAGTTAATTTTATAGCTGTTGTAATGATCTGGTAAATGATCTAACTTTATGCAAAGAAAAATTGGTCTCGGGCCAAGGAATAAACCCTAATGAGAGAAGAATCTCGAATTAAATAAAATAGGAAATACTATGGCATAATTTTGTCTAGCAATTGGGACTTTATAGTCGAGTCAATAAGTTTAAGAAAAATTGATTTAGGTTTGAATTCCAATCAGCCAAGCATAAGAATGAAAATTTCTTGCTCAGACCTCTAGGACATTTCGGTCAATTTGATAAAATTACTAAAATTATGTGATATGTGACAAATTTTATTTTTGGGTCACATTTAATTTAATTAATTATGCTTGGAGATTTAAAAACTATAGGTTAAAAGTTAAGGGAAATTTAGAGCACAAAATTCCCAAGGGGCCCTTGGATTCCTTAAATGTGATGTAAATAAGCAAGGGCATAAAAGTAATTTCCAAGAGTAGAGAGAGGGGTGGGCGGCAAGGCAAGGTCCTAGGGCTCTCAATAGCTAGGACACATACCCCAAAGAGAATAAGAAGAGTCTTACCCATTCACAAGTCAAGGGTTTAATCATTGTTTTCCTCTCAAAATAATTTTCTCTGTACCATCCCCCCCTCCCAAAACCGAGGCACCCTTTTTCCCCCCTTCCCTTTTCATTTTTCTAACTCTGAAAAGAAAAAAAAATCAGAGGTTCTCTCTCTCCCTCTCATTTCGTCCCTCTCCCTTTCTCTCTCAAGGAAGGACTCCTTTGAAGCTAATGTACCATCCTAAGCAAAACTGAGCTCAAGGTAAGTGAAATCCTTTCTTGTGATTCATTCTTTCTCCTTCTTCTTCAAACCCGAAACCCTAGGGTTCCTTGTGCATGCATGTGATCTAAATTCCATGCATTACCTTGTTCTTGTTTTCTAGGGTTCAAGAGAAGTCTTTACTAGTTGGATCTCAAAGTTGAGCACCATTGTGATCAAATGAAGCAAGGTAAAATGATTTTGTAAGCTTGCATGTTCTTGTCCCTCATCTAGTTTCTTTCTACCCTAATATTTTCTTAAAAATCTGCATGTGAGACTTGGGGCTCGGTTTTGAGAGTTTAGAGCACCAAGGGAAGGTTTTGAAGAGCTAAGGGATACATCTTCAGGCTAGGGCTTCAAAAGGTATAATCTATGGTTGTTTTCTTTATGTTTTGTGGTGATTCTTGTAGATATGGTTGTATAGGGTATTTCAATAGTTTTTGAGTTTATTTTGTGCTTAAGGTTAAGATTGTGTGGTATAATGATTTTCATGCATGTATATTGCTAGGGTTTATGCTAGAAAGCTTGTTGTTGTTGAGTGTGAGTGAAAATGCATGCTGCCAAAATTTCGTGGTCTGGCTTCCAACGGGCAGATCGCGCTCCAATGCCTCTTTTTTTTTAAAATATTTGTGTATTTACATATTTATTTGTGATTACTTGATGATAGGCATTGTAAAATCGTAAAAAGATATTTAAAAACCCAAGTTATGTACTTTTTGGCATTGTGATGCAAATCTAGAAAATTCTGGGCAGCATGCCCTGCCCAGATTTCTTGAAATATTTTAATGGGTTTTCCTAATCTAAAAGCTATGAAATTTGTTAGGGTGTTATTTTAAACATGTATACGGGTCACTGTAAAGTTGTAGAATAAAATGTGTTATGGTATAAGAGATATGATTTTTCAAACTTGCCCTAAAATCTGGAAACAGAACTTCTGGGAAGCAAGCACTATCCAAATTTCTTTAAACATTTTGATGGGTTCTATTTCTCCAAAAATTGTGAAGTTTTTAAAGAAGATAATTTAGACATGTAAAAATATCCATGTAAAATTTTAGAAAGAACTGGGCTACAGTGTAAGAGAAATAAATTTCCAAAATACCTTAAAATCTAGGAAAAACTTCTGGGCAGCAGGCACTGCCCAAATTGCTTTAAATATTTGAATGGGTTGACCCTTTTAAAAAATTATGAAATTTTGAGGAGAATTAGTTAAGATGTGTATAAGGATCCCTGTAAAATTTTATAGAAAAATATATCACGATTTAAAAGAAATAATTTTTCTAAGTTTGCCCTAAAATCTGAAAAGTAGGAATTTCAAACCTTAATGGAAAGTGATTTTTGGGAATTTAGTTCTCTTAACTTAAAACAAGTTTTGACACGAGGTTTTCCATCATTATGATACAAAATACATGAACGATAGTTTAAGGGTTTTGGTTAAAAAACTCAATTGAGGGCAAAAGATTTAAAACAGGACTTTATCACTTTAAAACATATAATGACATTAAAGTTTAGGAAATGAGAATAAATAATCCCTTGTAAAGATAACTAAGGATTTGGAGATTTAACCAATCCCAAATTAGCTTGAGTTAATTTAAAAGTTAATTTTTACCATTTTATAAGTTAAGGGTCTAATTTCCATTCTTTTAAAAAATAACATAAAAATAGATCCTAGGTTATGGATAAAAATGGTAAGAATTGGAGTTTGGGTTTTGTAGAACCTTTAAGAGAATGGGATAACATTGTCAGATATTATTTGTATAAGATCAAAAAGCAGAATTTTGGTAAATGATAGAAAACGGTAAACATTCATACGTGGAAGACAAGTTGGTATCTTTCTAAAGAAATGAGTTGAGTCGAACTCTTTTTTCCTAAAACCAAAACACAAGTTATCTGATAAGAGTGTTCTTTAGTTAAAGAATATGAAGATGCACGACAAGAAGAGCGTGTTGCAGTGAGGCTGATTTTCTCATGATACTGTAAAGACTGAAATGAAATTCAGCCTTATACACTGTAAGGTGTATAAGAGGCTATAGTATATAGTCTGTAAGAGAACGTTATTGCATTTAGCTATCATAGATATTAGCTATAAGAGTATGCCATAGTTTAATCCGAGTACACAGTATTTATTACTGTACGCCCTAAATATCCACGGGTTATTAGCGAGCTAGAAAAGGGCATAATCCCATCAGCCACGTGGAGGCCATCTACCCGGAGCTGATGTTACGAGTCTCTACCTCTTTAGCTCGAGATAGCCAAAGGTTTAGTAAGAATACTTGAAGGCATCGGGTATGCAGTGTGGGCACCACGAGCTAGGACTACATCAAGTTCGAGGTACGACCTAGAGTTCACACCTCCGACCCTTTATAAAGCCAACCACGCAATGTAAACATGCGCATATCAGACATCACGTGTCTACTCCATTCTTGAAATCTCAGACACGCACCATAAACGTATGTGTTCAGGCACCCCACGATTGGTTTGGGCCATGCGGCCCATTATCCCCCTTACCTATTGATTAGACCACACTTCATTGTCAGGTTTTAGGAATTAATCATGAATGTCACAGAAGTGACATGATGGGTAAGAAGGTCATGGGATGACCCTCTTTGCCAATACCCAGGTGTCCTCTCCCTATAAATATGGAGACCCTGGGCATTGCAAAGGGTTGGCTTCTAATTTGTAAAGAAACACCCTGTAAGGAATACCAGAGATATATCAATAATATTGACTGATGGACTAGAGGGATTTTAACCTTCGAACCACCTAAAAAGAGTGAACGAGTTATAACCTTCCTTTGAGATTATTCACATATTACAGTTCATTATTTAGCACTAATCCATCCCATTTATTCATATAATTATTTGTTGCCGAAGAACCGCGTCAACAATTACAATAACCGCGAAAAAGGAAAACGAATAGCGGTGTTAAAGATCCAACTGGGAACTCAGGACTCCAAGTAAGTTAACCTTTCTCTTTCTTAGCTACAACATGAATATACTAGTGTGTGGTTGTAGTAGTAGATTACACTAGTTTTGTTTGGGTCGTTAAGACCAGGTTATGCTTAATGCCTACCTTTGGAATGCTTATGCATTCTACGACTTAATGGAAAGTGAGTTGAGGTGGGAGCTAGAATCTTATTGTAATATTGTCCGGGTAGGAGCCAGGACATGGTAAAATATAGTCCAGGTCAGGGCTAGGACATGGTGAAATTATAGTCTTGGTTGGAGCCAGGATGTAACGTCCCGAATTTTATATTAAGGCTAAGTGCCTTAACTATAGTGCCTGGGGGTCTGATTGGGATTATATGAGCGATTAATGGATTATATGCGTGAATATGTGATATAAATGAATTGTGTGGTAATGTGATTAGACATGCGTATTTGTGTGAATTAAATATTCATTTGGGCCCATTTCTGTAAATAGGGGCATGTTTGTAATTTTGGCTCGTAGAAGGCATAAATGTAATTATGTTTGTATTGTGGGTGAGACCTCAGTGTTATGGGGATATATTTGAGATGTATGGTTCGAGGCGATTCTAGGGAGTGGATCAGCGAAATAGTCACAACGGGGTCGAATACCCAACTCGGGCGGAGCCTTGGGGTATTTTGTGAACATAGTTTGTGTTCGAGAATTACCAAGTAACGAGTGGTGATTTAGTGTTTGTTTAAGAATGTTGGGGATTGGATGGAGATTTATAGGATTACTTGAGGATTAGCGAGAAACATGGCAAATGACGATTTTGCCCTTAGGGCCATTAAAGGATATGGTTGTGTCTAAAAGGCATTTTGGTCTTTTGGGCAAGGGATAAGACACTTAGTAATTATCTAGTCTTTTTACCACTTAGAAACCCGGAGAAACATCGAAAAAATAATAATAAAACGGGATAAGATTCTCTCTCTCTCTCCTTCGGCCACGTTTGGGACTCTCTCTCATTCTTAGAAGAGCCTTTGGAAGATTAAAGGAAAAAGGGCTGAGAATTTCCTTGATTTCATGAGGCTGTGACTAAAGTATGGGGATAGAAGTGGGTTAGGAGCACCTTGGGGTCATAACTACACAGATGAGGTAAGATCTATACTCTGTTTTACTAAACTTTCTGGCTTGTTTTGGGTGTTTTAGAGTTTTGAGCTTAAACATTGGGATTCTAAATTATGCTGAAGTTTTAGCTTAGATTTAATGGTTATATGCTGCTCACATTGTGGTTTTATAAGAATGGGATGTGATTATGAGTTTGGGACAAGTTTAGGTGGGAATTGGTGATGTTAGCTTGAGAAAACGTTGAGGAAAAACTGGGTTTGCAAGTCCGAGTCGCGACCCTATTCTTCAGGCACTGTGACCCGCATGAACTCAGAGGCTTGGAAGCCTTGGAAATTTTCCCAAGCACCACAGCGCAGGCTCTCTGACTTGAGCGCGTCGCGGCCCCTAAGGGCTGGGCTGCAACTCAAATGGGAAATATTGGCCAAATGAGGATTTTAAGCTTTGGAACCCCAACGTTAGGGCTCGAGAAGGATTCTATTACCCAGTTTAGTAGAATCTATGGTCTCGAAGACTAGTATTTTAATTTGAAGTTCTAAATTGATTAGAGATTGATGAATATCTATTTATTAATACGTTGTGACTAGGTTTTACCACTCAAGCTCAGGACACCAGGTAAGGGAATTGTTTGTACCTGTAGAGTTGTGTGGAGTATAGTGTTTTATGTATTGGTTATAGCTGTTATGTTATACATGTGATTGTGACTAATCGACAAAAGCCGAAAGCAACAAGAGCCGGAAGCAGCAAGATCCGGAAGCGGCGAGAGCCAGGAGCTGCAAGGGGCTGAGATCAGTGTTAAGCATGTTGAATGCAAGCTGCCAGGGCGAGACCCTTTAAGGTTACTGTACACACCCGTTCTGTTAAGGCCACAAACATGGTGCCTGATAGTTCACCTCGATCGGCGAAGGCCGTAGCTATACTACTGTGCAGCTGTGATATTGTGTTGTTATTGTATTATTGTGCTATTGTATTCCTGTACTGTTGTGTTACTGTACTATTGTGCTACTGTACTATTAGGTTGTTATGCCATTGTGCTATTGTGTTGTTGTGCCTTCCAATAGGAACTGGTAATTGTTTGTTGTTTTGATTAACTATGTATTTGTTGATATAAATTATGTATGATTTGCTTGAACTTCTCTTGCTGGGCCTCGACTCACGGGTGCTCTGTGGTGTAGGTAAGGGCAAGGAAAATGTCTAACAACCATGAGTTGGAGGTCATGGAGCAGTGTGTACATGTTTGGCCTACTTGGCCACTAGGGCTGGGGTTGTTTTGAGGAACACGTGGTAAATGTTCGATTATGTCGTTTAGGTCAACTATACCATACATTTAAATGTATTTCAAAACAACATTTTGGGATCCCAATGTAACATTTTTACGAATTTTAATGAATGACCAACTCTTTATACTTAATGTTCATTAAATGAGTCTTTATTTTGATTTAATCACACTTTTTATCCTAAAACCTTGATTAGCGAGCTAATGCCACATTTATAAATCACATGGTAACGACTCTAAGGAAGTTGGGCGTACAACTTGGTATCAGAGCGTGCCAAGGTTTATGGTTTCTGGAGATTGACCGAACATGTACGATTGCTGCTAGAGATAAACTCGACTCAGGGTTTATTGGGAGTAAATGTAATATTTGTTTCACTGTTTATCGGAGTTTCCTTATCTGTTAGAATATGGAGCGTGATGGATATGTTTGTGTTTTATGGAATTGAGGTTTGATGAGTGATGCATAAGTATTTTGGATTTGTGTCTTGGTATGTGTTTTATATAGTTATTGTGTTGTTTGTCCTTGCTTTTTCTTGGTGCTGGATAAGAGTATCAGGGTTGATAGGCCAGGTTTTCGGCCGCAGATAGATTTGGAAGTTTTGTATCCAAGGCAATCAACTGGATCAGGCAGTGTGAATAATGCCAGCTGAGCCTAGAATCATCCATCAGCCTTGGGATTGGCGATAGGTGTTTGCTGGCATGCAAGCAGGATTGCAAAAGTAAGAGGAAGAGATTAGGTGGTTAAGACAGTGAGTCTCGTCAGGGAACGCTGCCCTGTGTGTGTTGGAAACAATGGCACAAGTTACGATTTAACATGAGGGCGGAAACAGATGGGAAATATTATATGAAAGACTTCAGAAGTGTTATCCTCCAGTTTCTGAGGGGGGGTTTGGACCCGTTTAGAGTTGAATAGTGAATGGGCACAGTTAGCTCCGTCCTTGGCTATATAGGAGTGAAAAACAGTGATAGGATGGCTTATGCCACATACATATTTTGGGAGAATGCCTAAATGTGGTGGGAAGTTGTATCCTAGATCCGGAATATTGTCATGGTGGGTTGGAAGGAAACTCAGACAATGGTTCAATGAGAGGCACTACTGTGACGCAGTTTGAATTGCAAGCACCGATGAGTTTTTAAAGTCAGTTCAGAATAGTAAGACAGTGATAGAGTATGTCAGTGAGCTTGGTAGTTCGGTAAAATTCATGTTTGATTTGGTACCAACGGATGTGGCCCAGAAGGAGCGATCCACTCGAGGATTGAACCCTGGGATGGCCCAGAGTGTTAGGATCGCTCTAGTGTAGGAGATTGTTACCTACGCTTGTGAAGTAAGGAGGTCGCGTGTTATAAATGCCGCAGGAGATGAGACATGGAGTAAGAGTGCCATTGGACGGAAAGCTTAGACAATGGTATCCCCATTTGCGGGATGAGGTGGGGGTGGAGGCCCAGTAACTAGGAAAGAGAAACCCCTGAAAATTCTATTACCCTTGGTCCTGGCGAGAAGGGCCATAGTATTCAGCGAGATCGTTAGGATGATGATGAGATCTAGAGGAGTTATCCAGTATGCGTTAGGTGGAGGAGACGATGTTTGGGAGAATGTCGATGAAAGGCATGTCTTCTGTGTGGAATAGTGGGGCACATCAAGAGGGGTTGCTCGAAGTCAAAGGAGGGAGGACCAAAGAGTACAGATAGCTCTACCCCAGTTTGACTGATCGTCTCGATATGGTTAGAGCCTGAGGCTAGCCCCTCGGAGGCGACCGGTTGGCTTTCTAGTTCTTGTTCCTGTTTATAAATTGAGCTGATTGATTTTGGTGCTATGTACCTCTTAGGAGAGACATCGATATGTGGCACATGCTTTATGGTGGCCATGCCATGGGGCTTGAGATTTTAGCATCTACCTGGGAAAATTGGTAATAATTGATTAAGCTGGTTCTATGAGGATTTCGAGATAAACCTGAGTATGGATTTATCTGTCAAATAAGGGACAACCATGGACTGAAAGGTATGATGGTGACTTCTGAGGTTAAAAGGAAAGGACCCGGTTGCAGTTACGGGATGCGTAGTTATTGAGGAAGATACCATTGAGGCTATTTCAGTTAGATCAGATAAAAAACTGGTCGGCCGATAAGCTTTCAGATGGATTCACGAGGATTCATTGGGATTGTTGTCGTGTCTAGAGAATTAAGCGTGCTACGGCATTAAGGTAAAGATAGAATCAGTATCCGAGGCATTATGAAGACTGACACTAGCTCAGCAAAAAGAATTAAGGTTGTGTGCAGGACACTTGTTGTGTTATCTGTGGTAAGATGGAGGAAACTCGTAAGCATTTATTTTTTGATTGTGAGTTTAGTAAGCTTTGTCTATCTCATATTCTGAGATGGTTAAATTTTGGATCTAATAGATATGAGATAGATGGAATTCTGAATTGGATTAGAAGGAATGGTCAGACTACTTGTCGTAGGAAAGTGTATTGTTGCGCTTTAGTGGCTAGTGTTTATCACATATGGAAAGTTAGGAATGAAGCTCTTTGGAATCATTGGGTGCCAATGGTTAGCACTGTTGTGAAGAAGATTAAATCCGATGTGTGTATCAGGTTATGTTGTCAAAAAAAAGGGAAGATAAGTAAGGAGGATTTAGCTTGGGTGGGACAGTTATATTTGTAATTAATTGGTGTTTTGTAATTGTTTCTGTGCTTAATAAAATTCTTTCTCTGATTTACCAAGAAAAAGAATTAAGGTTCGGTTGAAGAAGTGTTCGACTTGAGGGTTGATTAGACAGAGCATCTCATCGTGGGACACACCAACACTTTTTCCAAGAATGAAGGATTCATTGCCCGATTGCGAGGGTAGGACAATGCTCTCAAGAATTAACCCTTGATCTAGTTAATACCAGTTGAGGATCAAGGAAAGAGACATTTCAAGAATTCCTTCTTGCACCAAGTAGGATGTAATTGATTTTTAGTGAAGGCTTTTAAACTGACCAATGCTTCAACGGCCCAGGTAAGTTCAACAAGCAGAAAGTACAGGAATGGTATGGATAAGTCGTATTTAAATTGATCAAGGATGTTTCAAACTACTCCCAGCTAGAAGCAGAACACGAATAACAACTTCATTAATCGTACCAAGGCTAAGGAAGCAGGGTTACAGGTAAAGTTCCAAGAGGGAAAAGTTCAAATTCTCCAGAAGACATTCACGATCATGCTATGGGAGGTAATGGGATCATGTATGAGGTAATTAAGATGGAAGTCGTAAGGAAATTTCTAAAGGAACGCCTTAGGGGCGAGAAGCACAGTGAAACCAGTGGGACACATCAGCTACTACTTGAAGCATCTTCGAGGATAGCCATACCTTGACTGAGGTATTGTAAGAACCTAAAGCCAATCTGAATGGATAGTTGCGTACCATATTTTTAGAAGTTGGAATGAAGATTGATTCATATGTCATGGTATTAGAGTTTGTACGTGTGGACTGGTACAAGAGAACAATGCGAGAGACATCATCCTTGCTTAGAGTGTGTAATTACGATGTAGTATGTTATGAGTTAGGGTGTGCCCATGTGTAACTGAAAGAGTGATTGTTTGCACTTCACAGTGGATGAAGGGATAAGAACTTGGATGTTCTACCTAGGATGCCGAGTTGACTGTAATGCTGGTTAATCACAGTTAGACTGAAACAATGACCAGGATTGATTTGGAACTTGCGATTGATAATTGGCAAATATATTTTTATGAATAAATGGTGAAACACAGGAAGAAAATCTTGTAGGAATTCTTAAGATTCCTACCACTTTGATATAGATAGGTTAAGATATGCAGATTGGATGGGTGATCCCAAGGATGCTGCAATTGAGGGGAAGATGTGGGACGAACCTTAGGATACCCTTTACGATTATTGTATACAGAAAGTTTGGATGGGTGTTGAGACTATAATTTGTATATCGAGAGGCGTGCAACCTAATTGTTTAGTAAACAAGAGATGATAATCAAAAGCCAGAAGGGCTATAATGACTCTAGTGTATCCTGGAATTAGTATGGAGGTATATGATTATAAACCCTAGGGGTGGACCACCTTGGATTACAGATGACGTGAGTGAATCCGAAAGTTATGATTTGACCTATTGGGTTGACACACCATGGTTGGTGTGAGTGAGGTGTCAAAAGCGAGTGGGTACGAAAAGACATCGTACGTCTCCATTGGACACTGAGGTTGATAGTGTCAGATTTAGACCCATGGACTCCCAGGTTCTGGAAAAAGGGTCATAGAGTGATTCTTAGTAGGATATTGTCATACAGGGAATGAGAAGTGCTTATTTCAGAAAATGAACCCAGGGATAGGAAGTATCCTGGTTTAGAAATGGCTCAGAGGACCAGTGAAATTATTAAGGAATGTTGAGGGCTGGAGTGTCTGCGTTATTACAAGAACATGAGAGTTCAGAAGTCTAGATATGGGAACGTGGACTTCCATGATTGAGGACTTTGTATCCTCCGAGTATTATAAACTAACAAGGATATGATGGTTCGGAAAAGAAAGAGGAATTTCACTCTATATTTGGTATATATTTGTGAGATCCTAATAAGGATTATGTCAGGGGCCTACCAATTGGCCTTACCCCGACATGGGTGAGGCCCACAAGGTGTTCTTGTGCCAATGTTGAAGAAAGGGGTGACGAGTACAACCCTTGATTGGGTGAGGAGACCCTGGAAATTCAGCGAACCTTATCATGTAAGGAAAAGCCCGTGGAAATTTTGGATAAAAGAGATCAATTCTTACAGAATAAGACTATCGTTCTTGTGAAAGTGTTCCAAAAAAGTGATGAGTTAAAAGACCCGACTCTGGAGATATGTTCAGGTTTGTAGAATTAGTATCCTAAGATGTTTGACCAAATTTCGAGGAAA
Organism: Humulus lupulus; assembly: GCF_963169125.1. NCBI lineage: Eukaryota > Viridiplantae > Streptophyta > Magnoliopsida > Rosales > Cannabaceae > Humulus > Humulus lupulus. The sequence continues at coordinate 55,549,267 of NC_084796.1, read as the reverse complement.
AATTTTTAATAAGGAGGGGATAGTTGTAACATTCCGAATTTGATATTAAGGTTGAGTGCCCTAACTATAGTGCCTGGAGGGCCTGATTGGGATTATATGAGCGAGTAATGTAGTATATGCGTGATTATGTGATATAAATGAATTGTGTGGTAATGTGATTAGACATACATGTTTGTGTGTATTAAATATGCATGTGGGCCCATTTTTGTGAATAACGGCATGTTTGTAATTTTGGCCCGTTGATGGCATAAATGTAATTATATTTGTATTTTGGGTGAGACCCCAGTGTTATGGAGATATATTTGAGATGCGTGGTCCGAGACGATCCTAGGGAGCGGACCAGCGGAATAGTCACAACAGGGTCGAATACCCGGGTCGGGGGGAAGCCTAGGGGTATTTTGAGAACATAGTTCGTGTTCGGGAATTACCGAGTAACGAGTAGTGATTTAGTGTTTGTTTAAGAGTGTCGGGGATTGAATGGGAATTTATAGGATTACTTGAGGATTAGCGGGAACATGGAAAATGATGATTTTGCCCTTGGGGCCATTAAAGGATAGGGTATTGTCTAAAGGGCATTTTGGTCTTTTGGGCAAGGGATAAGACACTTAGTAATTATCTAGTCTTTTGACCACTTAGAAACCTAGAGAAACATCAGAAAAAAAAAAAAAAAGATAAGACTCTTTCTCTCTCTCCTTCAACCACGTTTGGGACTCTCTCTCATTCTTAGAAGAGGCTTTGGACGATTGAAGAAAAAAGGCTGAGAATTTCCCTGAGTTCATGAGGTTGTGACTAAAGGATGGGGCTAGAAGTGGGTTAGGAGCAGCTTAGGGTCATAACTACACACTTGAGGTAAGATCTATTCTCTGTTTTACTAAACTTTTTGGTTTGTTTTGGGTGTTTTAGAGTTTTGAGCTTAAAGATTGGGATTCTAAATTATGCTGAAGTTTTAGCTTGGATTCAATGGTTATATGCTGCGCATACTGTGATTTTATAAGATTGGGATGTGATTCTGAGTTTGGGGCAAGTATAGGTGGGAATTGGTGATGTTAACTTGAGAAAATGCATGGGAAAAATTGGGTTCGCAAGTCTGAGCCGCGACCCTCTTCTTCAGGCGTCGCAGCCCGCATGAACTCAGAGGCTTGGAAGCCTCAGAAATTTTCCCAGGCACCGCAGTGCAAGCTGAGGCGCACTGCTGCCTGTGTCCTTTGACAGAGAGAGCTATGCTCTCTGACTTGAGCGTGTTGCGGCCCTTAAGGGTTGGGTCGTGGCTCAAATGGGAAATACTGGGCAAATGATGGTTTTAAGCTTTTTAACCCAAACACTAGGGCTCGAGAAGGATTCTTGTAACGACCCAAATTCACTAATAAGGCTTAAGGGCCTTGATTAGTGTGCTGGGAGGGCATGATGAGAATTATGTGTGATGATTATGATTTTAAGCATGTTATATGACTATGTGAATTATATTATGTGATAATTATGATGTTTGAATCGTACCACGTGGGTGCTGTGATACTAGTGTGATGCACGTGCCGGGACAGTCCTAGAAAGCTAGATAATGGTAACTGGTGATTTGGTAACCCGTGTAACTGTTAGTAACCATAGAGAGTAACAGGTTTTATGGGGAAAGTGGTAGAATTGCAAAGCTGGTGAAAAGACAAGTATGGCCTTGAGGTTTAGTTAGGAAGGGGTATTAGTGGAAGGGTAGAACAGTCATTTGGTAGGATAAATGATTATTAGCTGAAGGGAAAATATGATATACGTATAACATTTGGAGAAAGGGGCTTTATGCTGAATGTTGGAGACCTAGAGGAGCAAAACTAAGATGGAAGGGAGAAGCTGAATTTAGCTCTTGGAAGGAGAATTAAGGAGTGATTGAAGATGTCAAGCAAGCTTAGACCAAGAATATTCAGAGGTAAGATCTTGATTATGATATATCCAAGTTTTAGGTCTGAAATTTTAGATAATGAATGTGAATTGAGGCAAGTTGGTGGCTGGTTTTATGTAATTTCAGAATTGGGAAATCAAGGGGGAAGAAGGTTTAGAGCTGGAGGTTGGACTCATCACTCAAGGTAAGGTCTTTGTATGTTTATTAGGCTTGTTTTTGTTAAGGTATAGGGAGTTTGGAGTGTGGTTTGAGTTTGGGTTCAAGCTGTTCTTAATTTTCTGGTTTGAGTTGTTACGTGTGAAATTCAAGAGTGGATTTTAGGATTGAAGGTGTGAGTGAGCTTGGGCATGATGTTTTTTGGTTGTTGTGAGGTTTATTAAAGGTTTAGAGTTGGTTTTGGGACTTAGGATGGAGTTTGGGGTGATTTGGAGAGGTTGGAGCTCGGGAAAATGTGAGGGAAGCTCAACTCAGGGTTTGGTAATTGTGAGTGAGCTGGATATGTACATTCGCCACGGGAGACAAGCTCAACTCAGGGTTTGGTAATTGTGTATGCATGATGATGTGCTTAAATGATTTGAGTGAGATATGATTGTCGATATCTGTTTGATGAATAGGGAGCATGAGATACTGATGGGGCCTGGCCCTTGGCTGCTGTGTGGTGCTATTTAGGCATGTTGATTAGTATTGCTCTTGCATGTGGTTGAATACATGGATAATGGCGATATAGGGATTGCAAGTTATTATATGTTAAATTGAACTTATAAGATATACCCGTTTATTGGCATGAGGGCATAAAAGGTATGAACGCATCTAGTGATAAAGAGATTTGATAATTTATGCATAATATGGGTGTTTAATATGTTTTATGTGTGTTTGATTGTTATAATTGTTTGGATATGCCCTTGAGTTGGTTTTGGGTATGAACGTCAGGGCTGAGAAGTTTAGTCGGTGAAGACAGATTAATTCAGGGTGTATGTATTGAGAATGGTCAATTGGATTCAGTTTTTGTTTTGGTAGGGATAGAAGATGATAGTTGGGGGTTGGAATCCTCCACCTTCCCTAGAGATTCGCAGCAGGTGTTTGTTGATATATGAGTCAGGCTGTGAGGTCTGATGGAATTTATTGGATGGATGAAAAAGGCAAATTACTGAGGAGGAACAGACAAGAATTATTGTACGGAAATCTTATCCTCTAAGTTTCGAGGAAGGTTTGGGTTTGTTCAGGAATCAATTAGTGAATGGGTGTGGCTAACTCCATTCTTAGTGATATGAGAAGGATAAATTGGGACAAGTAACCTTACTAGGCAATTGTGGTAAAAAAAAGAGGTCGAAAGTGGCAGGATAGCGATAATACATATTGCTGAGTTTGGTGGGTTGGTCGGTCCACTTTGGACTACGGTACAAATGGATGAAGCCAGGGATGATAAGTCATTTGTGAGTTAAACTCTGAGTTGGTTGTTTGTGCTTGGGCAGTAGAGAGAGGGCCTCATTATCTAAGATGAAGGGAATACATGTGATGATATTTTCGTTCGTCGAAATATAGTAGGTGTGGCTACTCAGTGATCGGAAGAATGAGAACCTTTGGTGGTTTTATGGCTCCTGGTTTGGACAGGAAGGGGGTTCAGTGCACAGGTTGGCCATTAAGACAGGGAAGACTGGGATACTTTACTCATTTAAAGCCCAAGGTTAGTTTCTCAGAAGTGACCAGTGGATTGGATAGCCTTTGCTTTGCTTGGGAAGAGAGCTGAAAAGAGTTGGTGTTGTGCGTCTATTAGGAAGGATTCAGATGGGTATATGTTGAGGAAAGTTAATATGTTATATTAGGGACAACTTTGGACAGTCATGAGTATTTCTCGAAGTATATTGATTGGACTGAATGGGAATTAGATTAGTCAGTAGGAAAGTAGATAAGAATGCAGTTTTCGGCTACAGTTTGGAATTTGGGTATGGAAGAAGTTGGTATCAGGGACGCAATGAGAGATGATACTAGGGATGAAGAGTTTAAATGCCTCGTTACAAGACAGGACGGTGTCTTTAGGAGTTGATTATCGGTCTGGTTATTACTAGATAAGGATCAAGGAAAGAGACATCTTAGGGAATTATTACTTGTACCGAGAGGGGTGTGATGCATTACTAGTAAGGATTTCTAGTCGTTTGTACTTTAATGACATGAGTAAGTCTGACGAGCAGAGAACAAGAAATGACATGGATGGTTTGCATTCAGGATTCACTAATGACGAGTTGAATTACTCCCCAGTTAGAAGTGGAATGTGAACGACTACTATACTGATGATATCACGACTAAAGCAGTAGGGTCAGAGGTAAGGTTTCAGAGGGTAGTAACTTCATTCTTCAAAGGTATTCCAGGTTAAGTACATGAAGGGAGGAGATCAGGTACGGAAAGAGTTGATCAGAAGCACACTAAGACCGATGAATGTATCAGCTACTACTTGAAGTATCCTCGAAGACAGTTACAATGTGAGGGTTTTGAACATGAAGAGTTGGTCAAGCAGGGGGAACAGTGATGGGTTGTAAGAAAAGAGCGGTAACTCTTGAGTTTAAAAAAGGGAAATCCTTGCAGTGGCTGGCGTTTATACCTGGAGTGTGAGGTCTACTGCAAGGGAAATGATTAGAGCCTTAGTTGATGTGATGGACACTACTTGAGTTGTATCAGTGGGACAAGACAGACTGGGTTGGTTTATGGGTTTCCAGATAAGTTTCCAAGGAATTCGTCAGGGAGTTCGTCTGCGTAAAGTGATGGATTGGGGATAAGACTGGTGTCAGGGATGGAATTAGATCTAAAATGTTGTATTGAATGGTTTTAACAAAACGATGAGAGTTAAGGTCTTAATTGTTGAGTAGGATGACATACTTCAGGAATGATCTTTGATCTGGTTATTACCAGCTAGAGATCAGGAATAGTTCGGATCTTTGATCTGGTTATTACCAGCTAGAGATCAGAAATAGTTAAGGATCTTTGATCTGGTTATTACCAGCTAGAGATCAGGTGCAGTTAGGGATCTTCGACCTGGTTATTACCAGTTGGAGAACAGGGAAGAGGATAGGTAGGAGGTTGCTATCATGTTGGATAAGGGCACTGAGGATGCTAGGTTATGTGTTGAGGGTTTGGTCAATGCCAAACTGTTTTTGTGAAATAGGTGAAAAGAGTATTCAAAGATTATCTGAATTGGACTTGTAATTGTCTTGATCGACGGCACAGTGATGTATTCTGGTTGGAACTTTGTTAAGGTTGAAGAATGCCTTGGAAGTAAGAGTTTCCCTAGGCAAGCATGATGGTACCGGTAGTTGGGTGAGATTCACGTCTTCTTACAGATTAGAATCAATTGTTGTGTTGCTATGATACCTCAAGACAGGAGGAAGTGATGATCTATGCATGGTGTTGGTTAGAGGATCCGACTAGAACTAGAGTGGAGTATCTAGTAGGCTTAATAGCCAGTGGATACCTGGAATTATTATCGTATACAGGAACAAGAATGACAGTTAAGGAAAACCCAAATGAAAGGAATTAAAAGCAAGCCTTAATTGAATTAGCAAAGGATTCTACAGTGTTATGTATAAGTTTATAGTGATATAAGGACCAAATTTGGACTCTGGTGGACACCGAAATTACATGGAAATTCTGGATGAATCTCATACCACTCTCTTGGTCCTTTCATCCAGATATTAGGAAAAAGGTACAATAACTTGAAGGTTTTGTATTAGAGGCCTAGATGGAGAGGAATATAATGAATGAGGAACAAAATTCTTATTCCGATAGCAGTTTGTGATAGGCATCGCAACCTTTGAGTATGTTATAATGGGAATAAGGAAATATGGTGATAGGTATCGCAGAGAGGTTGCCAAGATGGTGGGGTCATCATGGAGCAGCGTTTGGGGAGAACTTGCTTTTATCAGTAAGAATAATTTATACAGCTGACCAGTACTCAGAACTTTAAGCGAGATGGGTGGTAAGCCTCCATGGAATTCAGAGTTAATTTCATTGAACAAGGACTTTATCTTACTCACAGGTCTTGGGAGGATTAAAAGAAAGGCAATGAACAGATAAGCAGAATCTGACGAGTTTTATTATTTTCAGACTGATGGTAAATCAGAGAGAAAGGGAGTTATTTGGTTATTGGAAGAACACTTGATAAAATGGAATATAAGAAGGATTGTATATCATCCCTTCGTTGGAATGAGACAAGTGATAGGTTGTATTTGGATCTGGAGATAGTTCAGGGGATCATTGAGATTATTAAAAGATTAGAGCATGAAACTCACTTTTCAAAGTAGATGGAAAAGTTTTATTGAATTGGGAAACAGGGGTATGGAGTTTCGAGTAGAAGATGGTAGCTTTCGTGGGATGTCGCCAGAGATAGAGAGGTGAAGAGCTAGATGGACCCCAGGGCATAAAGGCTGTTTGGATCCGGTAGGGGATCAGTGAGGTTGTTTTTAAGTTGACTACATCTTTGGGCACCATTAGCTATACGCAGTGGATTTTGTATTCCATGTTAGGGACATGGATTGGAGAAACTCATGTGTTAATTGATAAGGATCTACAGATTAAAATGAAGATATTCCATGTGGGGTGACCGGTTTAAGCATGAGATTGAAAGACTGAGGTTTTGAGGAATAAGATTGTACCTTGAGTTAAGGTAACACACCAAAAATGGTAGGGTCAAGGAATGACCGGGATAGCTGGAATGAGTTGTGCGGAATTTGTGTCCTGAATTGCTCAGGTAAATTTCGAGGACGAAATTCTCATTAGGAGGGGATAGTTGTAACGACCCAAATTCACTAATAAGGCTTAAGGGCCTTGATTAGTGTGCTGGGAGGGCATGATGAGAATTATGTGTGATGATTATGATTTTAAGCATGTTATATGACTATCTGAATTATATTATGTGATAATTATGATGTGTGAATCGTACCACGTGGGTGCTGTGATACTAGTGTGATGCACGTGCCGGGACGGTCCTAGAAAGCTAGATAATGGTAACTGGTGATTTGGTAACCCGTGTAACTGTTAGTAACCATAGAGAGTAACAGGTTTTATGGGGAAAGTGGTAGAATTGCAAAGCTGGTGAAAAGACAAGTTTGGCCTTGAGGTTTAGTTAGGAAGGGGTATTAGTGGAAGGGTAGAACAGTCATTTGGTAGGATAAATGATTATTAGCTGAAGGGAAAATATGATATACGTATAACATTTGGAGAAAGGGGCTTTATGCTGAATGTTGGAGACCTAGAGGAGCAAAACTAAGATGGAAGGGAGAAGCTGAATTTAGCTCTTGGAAGGAGAATTAAGGAGTGATTGAAGATGTCAAGCAAGCTTAGACCAAGAATATTCAGAGGTAAGATCTTGATTATGATATATCCAAGTTTTAGGTCTGAAATTTTAGATAATGAATGTGAATTGAGGCAAGTTGGTGGCTGGTTTTATGTAATTTCAGAATTGGGAAATCAAGGGGGAAGAAGGTTTAGAGCTGAAGGTTGGACTCATCACTCAAGGTAAGGTCTTTGTATGTTTATTAGGCTTGTTTTTGTTAAGGTATAGGGAGTTTGGAGTGTGGTTTGAGTTTGGGTTCAAGCTGTTCTTAATTTTCTGGTTTGAGTTGTTAAGTGTGAAATTCAAGAGTGGATTTTAGGATTGAAGGTGTGAGTGAGCTTGGGCATGATGTTTTTTGGTTGTTGTGAGGTTTATTAAAGGTTTAGAGTTGGTTTTGGGACTTAGGATGGAGTTTGGGGTGATTTGGAGAGGTTGGAGCTCGGGAAAATGTGAGGGAAAAACCCAGAATTCTGGGCTGCGAAGGCGTGCCGCGGCACGGGTTTTGTGTGCCGCGGCCTGGAGTCTCTGATCGATGGGTGCCGCGGCACAAGAAAGTGGTGCCGCGGCACAAGGCTAATTTCAGGATGTCACATTTGGCAATTTTTGGCCTTTGCTCCGGGGGTTCGGGAGATGTCTCCGGGGTGTTGTTCTAAGGTTTTGGGGGTTCCGAGAGTGTGGATTGGGTTCCGGGAAGGTAGTCTTGGATTGGTTAATGACAAAGAATATTGTATTTGTGTTGTGATTAGGACTTTGGAGAGGCTCGAGGTAGAGGACCGTGCTCGCGGCTTCGTGGCATCGGAAACCAGTGATTGAAAGGTATGAAAGCTGCACCTGAGTATGTGGTTAGGTTGGGACTAAGTGTTCCCTATGTTGGTATGTATTGTTATGTGAGTGTGATTAACCATGTGGTCACGATGGGACTAAGTGTTCCCAATATTTGTATATCATGTCGTGAGATGGTGTTATTACGCCATGGGACATGCGATTACCGGCCTAAGGGTGTCGGAATCATTATTTGCGCACTGAGGCGCGGCTCAGCCACTGGGAGCTGAGGCAGCTTGTTTATCACTGAGCTTGGTTAAGCTGGCCAGAGTCAGTGAGTATTACACTGGGGGCGGCTCTATTGAGCCGAAGACAGTGTGCCAAATAGAGGGTGCGACTAAGGGCGCCAACCCTGAATGTTATTTGATGGGTATGACAATCTATTGGTTATGAGTGTGAATGTTGTGCTATGAACATAGTTGATTGACTGTCTGGACGACAACTGTTATTACTGATTGGATAAATGTATGAAATGTTGAATTCTTGGTTGAGCATTGTGAAATATTTGTTAAGTGTTGCTGATTTTATTATGTTATCATGCTTTCTTGCTGGGCCTTGGCTCACGGGTGCTACGTGGTGCAGGTTAAGGCAAGGGCAGGTTGGACCAAGCCCGAGGTGGAGAGCTCCAAGGTGAAATGTACATAGCTAGCTGTTCGATCACCACGATCGAGGAATGGACCAGGACAGGGACTACCTAACTGCTCGTTTTTGCCTTAGTATGGCCAGTCAGTGTATTTAAACTTTGTAACTTTTGTAAATGGCTTTTAAACTGTCATTTTTGGGATCCCATGTAAATAAACAATGCTTAGTAATGAAAATATAACTTTTGAGACCAAAACACTTTTAACCCTAGTTCCTCTACTGTTTCAGTAACACGATTTTACGTAAATAACTTGATTAGCAAGTCTGACACCTTATAAACACACAGTGTAACGGTCTTGGCTATCCAGGGCGTTACAATTCTAGTACCTGGTTTAGTAGAATCCGAGGTCTCGGAGGCTAGTATTTTAATCTGAAGTTCTAAATTGATTAGAGATTTATGGATATCTATTTATTAATACATTGTGACTAGGTTTTACCGCTCAGGCTCGAGATTAATCATCGTGCTCGAGATCGTTGTGGGTTGTCAGCTCGGGACACCAGGTAAGAGAACTATTTGTACCTGTAGAGTTGTGTGGAGTATAGTGTTGTTTATATTGGTTATAGTTGTTATGTCTTACATGTGATTGTGACTGATCGGCAAAAGCCAAAAGCGACAAGAGCTAGAAGCGCCAGGAGCCTGGAGCGGCAAGAGCTGGAAGCGGGGAGAGCCGAGAGCGGCAAGGGGTTGAGATCAACGTTAAGCATGCTGAATGCAAGTCGCCAAGGTGAGACCTTCTAAGGGTATTGTACACACCTATTCAATTAAGGCCATAGACATGGTGCCTAATAGTGCACCTCGATCGGCGAAGGCCGCAACTATACTACTGTGTTGCTGTGTTACTGTGCAGCTATGATATTGTGTTGTTATTGTATTATTGTGCTATTGTATTACTGTACTGCTGTGTTACTGTACTACTGTGCTACTGTACTATTAGGCTGTTATGCCATTGTGCTATTGGTTTATTGTACTACTGTGTTGTTGTGCCTTCCAATAGAAACTGGTAATTGTTTGTTGTTTTGATTAAGTGTGTATTTGTTTAAATAAATTATTGTATGTTGTGCTTGAAGTTCTCTTGCTGGGCCTCGACTCACGGGTGCTCTGTGGTGCAAGTAAGGGCAAGGAAAAGGTCTAACAACCATGAGTTGGAGGGCATGGAGCAGTGTCTACATGTTTGGCCTACCTGGCCACCACGGCTAGGGTTGTTTTGAGGAACACGTGGTATACGTTCAATTTTGTTACTTAGGTTGATTGTACCATACCTTTGGGTTTTAAATGTATTTCAAAACAACATTTTAGGATCCCAATGTAACATTTTTACAAATTTTAATGAATGACCAACTCTTTATACTTAATGTTCATTAAATGAGTCTTCATTTTGATTTAATCACACTTTTTAACCTAAAACCTCGATTAGCGAGCTAATGGCACATTTATAAATCACATGGTAACGAATCTAAGGAAGTAGGGCGTTACACAGGACATGGTGAATTTATAGTCCGGATTGGAGCCAAGATATGGTGAAATTATAGTTTGGGTTGGAGCGAGGACATGGTAAGATAAAGTCCGGGTTGGAGACAAGATATGGTAAGATAGTCCGGGTTGGAGCCAGGACGTTAAGAGGGAATCTGAGTTGGTTCACCAACTATTCTAGGAGTCTCCTCTTGAGGCTCTCTAGTTTGAGTTGGTTCTAGTTTTTTGTCATCGCATGACATGTTCTCAAAGAAATCAACAACTCTAGATTCAATTATTACATTAGACTCCAAGTCCAATAATCTATAAGCTTTTCTATTTTTGGCACAACCCACAAATGCACATCTTATAACCCTTAGACCCAACTTGGTCCTTTTAGGATTGGTGCTCTTGCAATATACAAGACACCCCCGCACTTTAAGATAACCAATATTTGGTTTCTTTTCTTTCCGTAACTCATATGGAGATATATTCTTTTTCTTCATGGGAATACGATTCAAAATATGACAAGCAAATAGCAAGGCTTCACCTTAAAAACTAAAATTCAATTTTGACTGTAATAGCATATCATTAATCATCTCAATAAATGTTCTATTCTTTTTTTCTGCTATACCATTTTTTTTGTGGAGTATAAGGGGCTGTACATTCAAGAGTTATTCCATGTTCTTCACAAAACAAGTTAAATTCATTTGAAAAGTATTCACCACCCCTATCACTTCTAAGCACTTTACTTTTCCTTTCAAGTTGATTTTCAACTTCCGCTTTATACACCTTAAATACATCAAATGTTTCATCTTTGTTTTTAAGCAAATATACATATGTGAACCTAGAGCAATAATCAATTAAAGTATTGAAATATCTACTTCCTCTTCTAGTCAACATTCCATTAAGTTCACATAAATCACTATGTATCAAGTCTAACAACTTAGAGTTCATTTCAACACTAGGAAAATGTTTCTTTACCATTTTAGATTTAACACATAATTCGCATTTGTCATGCTCAACATTATCACAATCAATTAAATTTACATTTGATAGCCTTTTAATTGTGCTAAATCCTATATGTGCAAGTCTAATATGCCACAAAGTAAAAGAATTTGAGTCAAGCATATAACAAGAATAAGAAATTTTATTGTTCACGTGATCAATGGAAGTACAAAGTTTAAACAAGCCCTCACAAGCATATCCCTTTCCCACAAAAACATTGTCTTTAGATAAAATGAGCTTGCCGGAATCTATCACAACCTTGATTCCCAATTCGCCAAGTGAATAGCCACTGACAAGGGTTCTACTCATTTCAGGTACATACAAAACATTAGTGAGTAGAACCTTCTTGCTGGATGTGAAGAACAAATCGATGGTTCCTTTTCCTTCAACCTTGGACATTTTCTCATTGTCTATTTTGATTTCATGCCCTTCCTTTAAAGATTCAAAGGTCTTGAATAGAGTTCTTTTTGGGAATTGTGCCCTTAAAATAATTGTAGTTGACAATGGTTTTAATGAAATAAATGAATGAATTGAATTATTGTATATATGTAGCTTATGTACTGTATTATTGTTAATAATATTAAGTAAATATCAATAAATTCTCATGTTCATCTATGTGGTCTTAATCTCATATTGGTATGAGAGGATCGAGATTGAGATAATTGACTTAAATAGTTCACAGTAAAATAAAGTTATGGAATCTTTAGATTAATTACTGCTAGTACGGTCCACTAGTATTATGAATACATGTGACCTAGATCCGGGTTACTAGTGTAGTAGGACACTTTAGTGGAGATACATTGCATACTGAAAGTATGTAGAACTGGACTAGATGTGATTTTATAATGCTTGTTTAAATGTCGTTTCATAGTATTATAAAACACATCAACTGATGATCATATACAAACTGATCTTAATCTTGAAGTTACTATGAACTCCTATATATGTCATTTGATCCTTTGATTCATGAGTTACGGTTTGTCAAAATGATCAGGCTAAGAACTATTATTTTGGGGACTCAATGATGTATATGGATGGTGACATAGCTTAATAAATATGGAATCTATACCTTCTTATAGATTGAATAATGGTTCTCTATTGGGTTGGCTTTTGGAACTAAAAAGGTTTTTGACGTCTAATTCATAATCAGATTATGAATTAACCTTCACTAGTAAAGTCAATGGTACACTAGGAATCAAGATATAATTAAAAGGGTAAAACGATAATTTTATTCCAACTTAATTATGAATCATAATAGAGGATTAATTTATATGTAATGATTATATCAATGGACACTTTATGGTTACAATAAAGTACTCAGTAAATATATGTCTTCAATTCTCAAGAGTGCAATCTCATATTTATAGTGAAGTAATCATGAGATTAATAAATATGATTATTGAATCAAAGAGTTTTGGTTAATAATCTTTTATATATTGGAGCTTGGAATTATTGGTCCATAGGTCACCGGGGCAGCTCTATCAACACTATTCAATGTAAGAGTTGATACAAGGGTCAAACTGTGAATGAGCTATTTGAGATAATATTTATTCTTCGAGATAAATATGAAATTATGTGATAATTAAAGTTGCATGATTTATTATTGCAGTAATGCAATTTTCGAAATTGTGTAGAAATAAAAGAAATTGATTTTAATAAATTATTTTATTTAAGTGAGAAAGGATAAATATGGATAGTCAAAATTGGTTTTGATTATTATATTTATTTAATTAATAATAAGATGATAATGGAAATTCTAATTTTGAATTTTGAAATTTAAGTTGTTATCTTTTCCTTAAAAAAATGATACCTTATTTGAATTTCTAATTATTAATTAATTAAAATAAAATGCATAAAAAATCAAATCCCCTTATTTCAAGGAAGTGTTACACGCATAGGGCTTTTTGGACTGCCCTAAGCGTGTACCACTACTGATAGTGATCAATTATTGGTTTTTTATTTTATTTAATTAATTAATAAAACATTTTGAAAAGGGTTTTAAAATTAAATGTAATACTTTGTCTTTAATTTTCATTTATTTATTATTATTAAGAAGAACAATTTTATTATTATTATTATGATAATAATGACTATATATTCTATATGATAGAAAATAGGAAAATAACAATTTTACAAGAGAAATAAAAAAACTGATCATCTGTGTTGACCTGTGAAATTAACCAACGGTCGTATGTGCAGTATACGACACATTTTGAACGAAATAAATGAAACAAAACACAGAGTACGGTTATCTTAAATAAACACACAGGAATTTTATAGTGGTTCAACCCTGTTCATTCTGATGAACAGTAATAACCTAATCCACTTCATCTTTAGTATTGAATTACTCGACAATTACAAGCACAAACTGATGAGTTCACTCGTCACTTAGATTTTTCTCCCAAAATTCCAGAAAAAGAGAGAAGATCCCCTTTATGAAGCCCTGGGTCCTTTATTTATAGTACCCAGGGGCTGTTACATGACCAGTAATACTGGGATCGTGGTTTGGCACACGATTATCAGGTAGTGGAGATACGTGTCCACCTTCCCATGATTATGAGATTGTGGATCTTCTCGTTGTCTTTTCTGGATCGTGGTTGATAATGCACGATAGAAACCTATGGGAAGATGTTAAGTCTCTATTGGTATATGAGACTTAGGTGCTAGGCCCGACGACTAAAGCTTAGGTGCTAGACCTGTTGATCCTCAGGGTACTAGGCCTGTTGATCTTCGAGGTGCTAGGCCTACTGAACTCAGTTTGAACGAGAGTGATTATTTCTAAGTGAAGTGTACTTGGGGGTTTAGGCCGACCACCCCATGAAAGATTGGGTGGGTTGACCACCCAGATGGCTCTTGGGCCAGCTTAGGTCGACCACCCTAGGGGTTGAGGTGAGGTTGACCGCCCCTAGGGGTCCTTGGCCAGATTAGGGCCGACTACCCTAGGGGTTGGGGTCAGGCAGACCACCCCTAGGGGCCTACCACCCACGAGGTAGGGGGTCAGGCCGACTACTCCTAGGCCCTTTGGCCTACTTAGGTCGACCACCCCTAGGGGTAGGGGTCAGGTCGACCACCCCTAGGTTAGGCTTGGTCGACTCTTCTAGGTCTTGGACCTATCTTTTTTGCCCGTTGGTCTTTTCTCAATACTTTGTCATTTTTCTTTGATTTGTGATGTCACGTGTCACATTCTCATTCGCCATGTCATCCTCGTATTTTTTAGGGATAACATTCCCCCCCCCCCCCCCTCCAAGTTTATTGAAATGTTTTCAACATTACGATAAACTTGATCCTGGCCCTAGAAACATACCGTAGCATTACTTAAATAGTCAAGTCCCTCGGGACATTACAATACTTTTTTAACTATCGATACTTTGCTTAGTACGAATTTTTCAGGAACAATTAGTAATTCCTAAAAATAATTAGGTTTTTTAAGGAAAATTAATTTCCTAAAAATATAACATCTTTTTCAAGGAAATTTGAAATCCTAAAAATATAACATATTTTTCAAAGAGTTTTAAAGTCCTAAGAGTATAATATATTTTTCAAGGATATTAATTCCTAAAAATAAAAAATATTTTTCAAGGAATTTTAAATTTTAACCATATTAGATATTTTTCAAGGAGATTTGAATTCCTAAAACTATCTTGTCTGCCTGAGAGGTTATAAGTAGATCCTCTCTCTCATTCCTGCTCCATGTGCCACTTTCAAACAGATCCAAGTCTGATTTCTCCAGTTCCTTCTCAACCTCAAATCTTTGGTAAGTACTTTCTTCTAATCCTCACATCATTTAATTTAAATGTGCTTAGATTTATAAGAAACTCTTTGCATTTTTGAGGAATTTTTGTCTGAATCTTCTTGTTTTGTTTTACCCTGATCCAAAATAATTGACTTACTTGAATCAAGATTTTCTCTGTAAAATTCCTTAGTTTGGGCAATTTCTAGGGTTATAAACCCCATACTGTACGATTTCCAGGGTTGCAGGACCCTAGGTCGACCACTCACTAGTTCTGGCGATTTCTGGGACTCCAAACCCTAGTGCCTGCGATTTCCAGGGATAGGATCAGTTTTGGGCCGACCACCTCCATGGCACCCAATCATGGGCCGAATACCTTCTGGCTTCTCCTTCTGCGATTTCCAGGCCTAGAATTAGGGCTAGGCTGAGCACCTCCAGGACTCCCAATCTTTGCCTTAGGCAATTCCCAGGCTTAGAATTAGGGCTAGGCCGACTACCCATTGAGCTTCATGGGCCGAGTACTCCTCTTCCTTCCCTTAGGCGATTTCCAGGCCTAGAATCAGGGCTAGGCCTACCACCTTAGGGGTTTATGGGCTGATTACCTCTTGCCTTAGGCAATTTTCAGGGACTCAGTGTGGTCGGCCCAAGCATAGGCTGACCACCTGGGATCCTAAAAATAATTTTTTTCACCTCAACTGATTTCCTTGGGGTGGTCGACCTATGCTTAGGCTCACTGGGCTGACCCCCTATATAGAATAATGCTCCTGATTTTCTTCATTTTAC
Organism: Humulus lupulus; assembly: GCF_963169125.1. Classification (NCBI taxonomy): domain Eukaryota; kingdom Viridiplantae; phylum Streptophyta; class Magnoliopsida; order Rosales; family Cannabaceae; genus Humulus; species Humulus lupulus. The sequence continues at coordinate 55,533,624 of NC_084796.1, read as the reverse complement.
TCTTTAGTTCATGAACATGCCCCCAGATGTTGGCTTCATTATGCTCATTTACTAACTTTAATCTATATTTTTCTTCTGTTGCAGATGTCCAGATCCTCTTCATCAGACAAGTCAGTAAGTGAGCATACTCCCCAGGAGTTCTTGGAAAGGTTGAAAAGGATTCTCCCTCGTTCCGCTTTATACTTATTCAGTGAGGAAGATTTCTTAAAGAGGTAATGTCCAATGGCGAGAGTGAAACAAACAACTGGGTAACCCTCTGAAGATGATCCTCAGATTGTTAGGCATATCACTCCGGGCTCCTCGTCGGGATCTTCTCAGATTACTTCATAGCACAGTACGCCCTGCAGCTCCCAAGGCACCCAAGGCACACCTCAGCGGAGTCATTCTTCTCATCGGGAAAGGTCGGGTCAGCGAGAACCATTGCAACACCCTTCCCACCGAGATACTAGTCAGGTTCCCCATCAATCTTCTTCTCAGCAAGATTATATGGAGGGCTCTCGTCTCCATACTACTCATCCTTAGGAGCGTCCCATTCACAGATTCCATCCTAAGGTGGTTCGCCCTCCCTCCAAGAGGAAGACAGTCTCGCCAGCTGAGTAGCAGAAGAAGAGACGACAAAAGGAGTTCCATTTATCATATTCTGGGGCCACCCTCGCCAGTGAGATTATATGGAAACCGATTGAGAAGCCTCGCCCTACTGATTATGAGGTTGTTTGGTTCAATGGGGCGGCTTCTAACATGACTGAAGAGAAGGTAAAGAACTTGAGGAAGACCTTTGACCTCTCTGGTGTATCCATCACTATCCTTGGTCCAGATGACAGAGCTGAGGACCCCCATCTGGGTATGTGTGCTTGGACATGTTCTGCCATTAGGTCTGGGGCTCTACTTCCTCTTCATCCGTACTTCTGAAGTATAATAGACTATTTGGGTATTAGTCCTTCTCAACTGGCTCCTAATGCGATCTTGGCATTGTCTTCATTGTACATCATCTATCATCGCAGAAAATGGGCTGCCCCAGTGCCTCACGAGATCCACTATCTGTTTGACCTGAAGACAAACCCCTCTCGGCGCAACTCGGGGTATTTCCACTTCAACCATTATATGAGCGAGGGTACTAACACCTTCTTGGAAGAGATCTCTAGAAATAGTAAGGCATTTAGATATGCCGACAACTATTTCTTTACTAAGGACACAGAGGCCAACTACTCCAAGTTTAAGCATGTTGGGCCCTTTTATGACAGTTAAGGCCAAGGCACTGATTGCCATGACCCTTGAGGAGAAGAATGGCAAGACCCTCGTTACTCCAGAGAACCTTAGGAAGGTGGGGCTGTTTCCTCCTACCATATCAGATGTTCTGGATGACAATAGACTCCTCGAGACCCATTCATGTCGAGGAGGTACCCTCTTCGCTGGTGCTAGCCAGAAATGAGGGTGATGAGGTGGGTGCATTTGCTGCGTACTCATCGCTTGCTTCGGATGACTTTGATGAGGCTACGTTTGAACTTGAATTACATTCAGAAGGTTCGACACTTTATCACTTTTATTTTATGATTCATTTGTACTTAATATCCTTCTAGAATTTGATCTTCTTTTGCAGCCTCAGACATGTTTGGTTTTGTTCATACCCAGCAGAGGTTGATTCCCACCGAGGCCAATCCTTCTATTCGAGCGGCAAAAAGGGCCAGGGTTGAGGCTGAGTCGGTCATGGAGGTTCCTCTTGAGGTGTCTCCTTCGACTCCTTTGGCGTCTAGTTTGATTCTTTTGACGTCTAGCCCTGTCGCAGAGGCAGAGCCATCTTTGTCTACACCAGTTCCTCCCATTTTCACTAATGCAGGAGCTTCTTGTTGTGCGCCTGCTCCATTATCTGAGCCACATCAATCTACTATACAGAACCTAAGTGCCCTCATAGACGGAGCATCACATCTGGAGCAAACAACAGCAGCCTTTAATGGGATCAAGAATGAGGACCTGAACACCATTCTCACGAAGTCAATCTTAGACATTCAGAGTGTGAGTCCTTTACAGTTCCCTTCTCGTCTATTTAGCTTGTGTTCTGACATTTATCTAACACTTATATGTTCTTTGCAGGCATTGATGCTGGTCTCTCATGTCCATGATAGGTCTATAGAGTGTACTTCTACGCTCTCCAACCTTCGTTCTGTGCTTGAAGTTGTCTGCCAAGAAGTACTGGACCTTAGGCGCATTCTTGGCTCTAGGGATGTTGACATTGCCTCAAAGGACGAAGAGATCAACACCCTCCGTAATACCGTGGAGCTCAAATAGAAGGAAGTGACTGAGTTGACTCTCGGGATGACCCAGATGGAGGGGAAACTTGCCGATCAGCTCCAACAGTCTGAATCTGAGAAAGAGAAGCTGATTGCCAACATGGACCAATTGCGGAAGGATTCTTTTGTCGAGAAGGAGCAATTGGACAAAGCTACCTGGGACAAGGCTCGAGAGGAGTATTCAGAGACAGCCTTCTCTTGCTTTTACTTGATCTAGAAGTCCAACAAAGATCTGAACTTGGATTTCCTTCCTGAGAAGACGTGAGCGAAGGAGCTTAGGAAGTGTTTGGCCCGTGAGGCTGCTGAGGCTCGGGGTAGTCTTTCAGATGATACTCCTCGCCCTAGTTAGTCTTCTTGGTCCTTTATTCTGTATTTCCTCTCATGCCATTGGTAGGGCACCTTGTACTTGACCATTTTTACATATGACTTTTTATGCCTTTATGCTTTTTCTTGTTATGAGTACTCAGTGTATTGATTGAAATTTTTTATTTCCAAGGCTTACTATGTATATCAACTCACAACCCTCATTGGTTCAGGTATCAGTATACTTTGGATACATGTATTTTGCGTGCCATACTAACCTTACTCTTTTACGTTTTTCATGCTAACAACCATGGTAATGTGAGTAGTATAATACTTCACCAAGTACCATGAACAAAACGGTCAGGTTGACCACCCTATAGGGTTGATGGACTAGTCGACCACCCCATAAGGGACACGGCTAGGAATCTCCCCACCAATGCCTTTTTTGTTTTTGTTTTTTGCACTTTCAGAACATATGTTGAACAAATGTCCTAGAAAAACTTGAGCTTGCTTAGTATTTAAGGTCACGCCCTCATTGCTCATGTATACCCCAATCGGTATGTACTATATACCCCCCAAGTGATCATGGGTTTAGAAGCCTTGGTCACTTGCTACTTGACCATGCCTTGCCTCGAGCGTTAGACACATAGTACTATCCTTTTCACCCAATGACGCAAGCAACAAATGTTTGTCCCTCATTGGTAGATGGGTGATGGTTTCATACTTAGTAGTAATGATACCTATACACAGATGCAGATTGTGTAGCAAGTGTCGATCACAATCTATGTAATCTCTCGTGTACTCGTTATAATGATTGTAGACAAAAATGTCTATGTTGGACCGACTGGGTCTAGATGGGCTAATCGAGCCTGTAACAAGTCTTATATCAAATTATCAATCAGTCACTCAAGGACCAGATTCAATTATGATTTGATAATAGCGACTGGTCCTCAGACCAGTCTCTTGTTTTTTGATCGTATGGGTTGATAGGTTCCTCAAGAACCGGGATCGAACGTGATCAAATAAGTTGGCGACAAGGTCCTCGGACCAGTCTCTCATTTGGATCTTATGGGTCAATATGCTCCTCAAGAACCAAGATCGAACATGATCCATTTATTTGGCAACAAGGTCCTAGGACCTGTCTCTTTTGTTGATCATGTGGGTCGATAGGTTTTTCAAGAACCAGGATCAAACATGATCAAATAGTTGGCAACAAGGTCCTCAGACCAGTCTCTTGTTTGGATCGTATGGGTCGATAGGCTCCTCAAGAACCAAGATCAAACATGATCCATACATTTTGCGACAAGGTCCTAGGACATGTCTCTCATGTGGATCGTATGGGTCGATAGGCTCCTCAAGAACCAAGATCGAACATGATCCATAATTTGGCGACAAGGTCCTAGGACTTGTCTCTTTTGTTGATCGTGTGGGTCGATAGGTTCCTCAAGAACCAGGATCGAACATGATCAAATAGTTTGGTGAAAAGGTCCTTGGACTAGTCTCTGGTTTGGATCTTATGGGTCGATAGGTCCCTCAAGGACCAGAATCAAACATGATCCGATAACTTGACGACAAGGTCTTAGGATCTGTAACGCCCCAACTCCTGGGACCGTTACGGTGTGCCTTGTAAACAGTGCTAAACTCGCTAATCGAGTCGTTTGGCCAAAATCATGAACTAAGTATGATTAGCGGTTTAGGGATTAAACATTTTGGTTAAGATGTAACGTTTCACTAGAACGTTTAATATATATACTTTGGGATCCCGAAAATATAATTTCAGAGTCTATTACAGAAAAATATTTACAACAGGCCGTTCTAAGCGGCAAAACAGGGTTCAACCCTAGTTCCACTTTAAACCTCGGCCGTGGCGGACTAGCAGCTGCATATGTACACGTCATCACCTAAGCTCTCCAACTCAAGGATGGTCCAGCTTCCTCTTGCCTTTACCTGCACCACGTAGCACCCGTGACCCAAAGCCCAGCAAGAAGACACAATAGAGCATGATATAATATCAACAACGATCATAATAACCATTCGGGACTATCAGTCCAAGCAAATAGGTGACAATAGCCAAAAGTCACAATAATGAGCATCGCTCCCTCTAGCCATGTGACATAGGGTCACCAGGGCTTAACCGATGAGTGATTCTTTCTTAAGTTTGATTAGGACAGGTGCAAGGTGATTAGTCACCAACATAACCTTCCTCACGACTCTAGAGTCGAAACTATGGGCAACGTCCCTTAGCCATGTGACAAACGGTCACCGGGGTCATATACCTTGGCTATAGTCATCTGGTCGTAGACCAGGCAAGCGCTTATAAGTTCTTCGACCCTAGGGTCGGTCTAGCATTAATTCCATAGAGCCATTCAATGCGTGATTCTCGACTTTAGAGTCGGTCCCTGACTAGTCAGTGCCATACACAAGCAAGTCATGCCACCAATCGTATACCACATGTTCAATATCCATAAACAAGGTATTTAGCATGCTTACTAAATAGATACCAGTACAATTAGGACCACGCACAACCACAGAGGCTCAAGCTCTGAACAATATCATACCTAGTATACAAAGCATGTCCTAATCACATGTTTCTCATGCATCATATGCAATATATCCAGCAATCCAACATGCACCAATAACTGTCATGCATGTCACGTTTAATAGTCAACCAACATGCATCAAGAATAGCCATGCATGTCATACATAATAATCAACCGACATGCATCAATAATAACCACGCATGTCATACTCAGTAATCAACCAACATGCATCATAATAGCCATGCATGTCACATATACACAGGGTGCAGTTTTCTTACCTCAAAGTCGAGCTAGAATGATTTAAAGAACAACCCTTGAGAACGATCAACATTTAGTCCTTTAGCGGTCACCTAGTCATAACCAAATATAAGATACCATCAATAAAAATGGTCAACATAAGTTTCCAAACCAATATCTAGCCTCCGGGACATTAATCCCCACTTAACCGGGTACTAGGATCAACCCCGAGGCCTTAAGCTAGCATCCCTAGGCCAAAAACCCATTTTTTTGCCAAATTTGCCTTGATGGGCCGCGACTCACCCTCCTAACAGAGCCATTTTCACCTTTAAAGCCATCACAGGCCACGACTCATTTCGCAAACCAGCCAAGAAACCAGCACGCACCAGCCAACTCTCCTCTGCGTTTTCCTCTCAAGCCAGCCCTTCAAACTTGTCCCAAACCCCAACCTAACACCCAATTCAACCACCAAACATCCTCTACAACTCACCCTCATCAAGCTTAACCTCCCCAAGCTTGACTCCCTAGCTTGCTTCCTCAAGATAGGCTCTCAAAACTTAAAGAAGAGGGTGAAGGAGGACTTGTACGGGAAGGAAGGGAGAAAGAGAGGATAGACTCTATTTTAATATCAATCCACAGCCTTCCAAAATTCCTAAGGCTGATATAAATCTTTAAGGTCAAAAGACCATAATGCCCCTAGGCCAATTTAAAAGCTTCTAAACACTCCCAAGGGTAAATTCGTCATTTCCAACCTATACCGTCAATTATAATTAACGCTCTCCAATTCCCGCTATTCTCAACATTCTCAAATGCCAATAAATCACATCCCGTTACCCTAAAATCCCCGGTAACGCTATAATCATTAAATTCACCCCGAGACTCACCCCAAGCCCTGAACTTAAATCCGTTATGACTAGACCGAACACTTACATCTCATGATCGTCTCATGTCGACTAGCTCGAACCAATCCACCTTATAATGTGGCTATATTAATTAATCACAATCATGCACCCAAAATATACAATTACGCCCACAGTGGCCAAATTACCAAAATACCCTCATAGTTAACATATGAGCCCATATGCATGCATTCACCATCATATAATAATATAACTCACATAAACATGCATATAATCATTAAATACTATAATAAATCAATTATGGCCCTCCCGGCCTCCTAATCAAGGTCCTAAACCTTATTAGGAAATTTGGGGCATTACAGGATCTGTCTCTCTTTTTGGATTGAATGGGTCGATAGGTCCCTCAAGGGCCAGAATCAAACATGATCTAGTGGGGTTGACAGGTCTAAAGGACAAGTCCCTCGGTGAAAGAAATTTAAAGAATTAAGTGAAACTTAAGAAATTAAATTCATTCATTCATTGAAGCATAATAACTTTTACAGAGATTATTCAAAAATAATGCAATTGCCTCCTGCTCGGCTATGCTCTTTTCCGCCAAGGATTAGATGGGGACGACATTCAGGGTGTTAGCATCTTGGCACTGGAAAGCTTGGCTAAGGCACCCCAAGCTTGAACTATGCCAACAAGTCCTTCACCTTGTTCAGGTACTGCACCATCATAAGTCCTTTGGCTTGATACTCCCCCAGTACTTGGTACACCACTAGCTGGGAATCGCTGAATATCTCCAGGGACTGTGCATACACATCCTGAGACAAGCGTAATCTTGCTAACAATGTCTCGTACTCAGCCTTGTTGTTTGAAGCGTTGAATCCAAATCTGAGAGCGCAATGGATTCGATGATTCTCCAGATTGATCAGTATGATTCCTGCGCCTGAGTTGTGCTCATTGGATGCACCATCAACATATAGCTTCCATACAGGAGTATCTCCTTTCTTCTAGGTATCTCCATTCTACGATTGGTAGGAAGGGTCTTCAAGGTTGGTGCCTTCGACTTTGAAGTCCGCCAATTGTGACAGTCAGAATCCCGTGATCCGTAAGGGGAAAGACCGGGTAAGCTGTGCAATCCTACACCACCTGGGGAAGGTCAAGTGTGATGATTCTAAGACTGTATAGGTATGGGACTACACAGTTGAAGAGGGCTTAAATGGATTGATGGGTACTACCTATATCAACATGATGCATATTCTTTTTGGTAGCCCATCACTTAAGAACTCCAAAGTTAAGCTTGCTTGACCTGGGGTAATCTAAGGATGGGTAATCTCTTGGGAAGTTTTCCTAGGAAGCATGTGAGTGAGGACAAAGCACGCTGAAAAGACTTGTTGGTTTGTAGGGCCAATCGTCATTCCAGAAAGCAGCCATAGTGACGTGGGGCGTTACAAATGGTATCAGAGCCTTGACCCAGCCGAAAGTGTGGCCAACGGGGACGTCGGGCCCGTAAGGGGGGGTGATTGTGACAGTCAGAATCCCGTGATCCGTAAGGGGAAAGACCAGGTAAGTTGTGCAATCCCACACCGCCTGGGGAAGGTCAAGTGTGATTATTCTAAGACTGTATAGGTATGGGACTACACAGTTGAAGATGGCTTAAATGGATTGATGGGTACTACCTATATCAATAAGATGCATTTTCTTTTCGGTAGCCCATCACTTGAGAACTCCAAAGTTAAGCGTGCTTGACCTGGGGTAATCTAAGGATGCGTGACCTCCTGGGAAGTTTTCCTAGGAAGCATGTGAGTGAGGACAAAGCACGCTGAAAAGACTTGTGTTGGTTTGTAGGGCCAGTCGTCATTCCAGAAAGCAGCCATAGTGACGTGGGGCGTCACACCAATGCTTGTCATTTTATCGCTGTCCTCAAATGATAAGTGATATCAAATTGTTCTAGTTCCACTGCCCACTTGAGTAATCATCCGGAGGCCTCTGGTTTCTGAAGAACCTGTCTCAGCGGTTAATCGATCAGGACTCAGATCGAGTGAGCTTGGAAATATGGACACAGCTTTCGAGAGGCGGTTACTAAATAGTAGGTTAGTTTTTCAATAGGGGGATACCTATACTTCGCACCTACTAGCCTTTTACTGATATAGTATACAAGGTGTTGTACCCTATTCTCTTCCTTTATCAAAACAGCGCTGATTGCATGCTCGATGATCGCCAAATAGATGAATAGTACTTCACCATATATTGGCTTCGCTAGGACGACAGGTTGGGTGAGGTGCTCCTTCAGGGCTTGGAAAGCTTCCTCGCATTTCTTGGTCCATTGGATCTTCTTGCTGCCCCTCAGTAAGTTAAAGAAAGGGACACACTTATCCATAGACTTTGATATGAACCTACTGAGGGCAGCTACTCTTCTAGTTAAGCTTTACACTTCTTTGATTGTGGTAGGTGACTTCATGCCAATCAATGCTTTGGTCTTCTCGGGGTTATCCTCGATTCCACGTGAATTGACTATGTATCCGAGAAACTTACCAGAACCAACTCCAAACGAGCACTTTAGAGGGTTTAGCTTCATGCTATACTTCTAAGTATTGCAAAGCATTCCTCCAAGTCTTGAACATGCCCTCCAGCTTCTTTGGACTTGACCAACATGTCATCAACGTATACCTCCATATTTTTGTCGATTAAGTCTCGGAACATGCCATTCACTAAACGCTAGTATGTGGCTCCTGCGTTCTTCAAGCCGAATGGCATCACCTTATAACAGTACAATCCCTTGTCTGTCCAGAAGCTGGTATGTTCCTCGTATGGGGGGTGCATACTTAAAAATTATACCCAGAATACGCATCCATGAATGAGAGTATTTCATGTCCTTCTGTTGCATCTAGGTAGTGGGAAGCAGTCTATGGGGCAGACCTTGTTGAGATCTGTGAAGTACACGCATGTTCTCCACTTCCCGTTTGGTTTTGGGACCAACACAGGGTTTGATACCCAATCAAGGTAGTAGGCCTCCCTTATAAAACAATTTTCCTTGAGCCACTCGACCTCCTCCTTCACAGATTGAGATCGGTCTTTGTCAAGCAGTCTCCTTTTTTGTTGCACTGGTGGGTAGTTCTTGTCTATATTGAGGACATGACTTATTGCGGATGGAGAAATTCCAACCATGTCCTTATGTGACCAGGCAAAGATGTCCTGGTTTTTCTTCAAGAATTCCACCAATCGTGCTTTAATTTCCACTTTTAACTCCTTCCCAACTTTGATTACTCTAGTCGGGTCCTCCTCATCTAGTAGGATTTCATCAAGATCTTCAACTGGTCCTACCCCCATGACATCATCCCCAAAGCGAGGATCGATGTTGTTTCCCTCGCTTTAGGAAAATTTCTATAACAAAAAATCTTCATTAAAAGGAGCCGTCGACTCCAGTAGAGTGTTTCTTTCAACATCAACTTCCATGTTGACAACCTCATCGGTTCCTTCATTCTCTTCGTAGCAGGTTACTATCATGTTGTTTATGCATGATCCTTTCTTTGCCTTGACCACTGACGCATTATAGCATTCTCGTGCCGCCCTTTGGTTACCCTGTTCGCATCCTTGCCCTGCGCTGATGGGGAACTTCAAAGATAGATGCCAGATAGATACTGCTGCGTGTAGTGCCATCAACAGAGGTCTCCCAAGTACTACATTGTAGGCCGATGAGAAATCTACCACCAGGAACTCTGTCATCACAGTCTCGTGCCTGGAGGCATCCCCCACTGTGACCAGTAGTTTGATAGTTCCTGCTAGTGCTAGGCATTCTCCCATGAACCCATATATCCCTTGGGAACACAGTGTCAGGTCTTTGACCATGAGCTTCATCTTCTTGAGGGATGATTTGTAGATGATATCTACCGAGCTTACCGTATCCACCAAGAATCTCTTCACTCGGGGATTGGCGATTTGAATGGTAAGGACTAGAGGGTCATTGTGGGGGGTACCTCACGTGTCTGGTGTCATCTTCTGTAAAAGTGAGTGCTTCACTTTCATACTTTGGATTTTATGGAGACCGCTCCTCGACTGCCGTACACTAGGGAGACTCCCCTACCTCATGCCTGAGGGTCCTTGCATATAGCTCATGAGCATTGTTACTATTGCCTGCTATGTGGGGCCCTCCACATATGGTATCTAGTGTAAATTCTACAGCTGCCGGCTCTAGTGGTGGACTCCTCTACCTTCAAAATTCTGGATTCTTGCTTGGGGTCTCGGTCTTGACTTGGTACCTTGAGAGTTTTCCTGATCGGAGAAGAAACTCTATCTCATCCTTTAATTGTTTGCACTCGTTTGTGTCATGCCCATAATCATTATGGAAACCACAAAACTTATTATTTTCCTTCTTTCCTTCTAAACACAAGGGTGGTGGCTTTCGGTATGGTACCTCCTGGTATGTTGCCAAGTAATTCTCTGCCCTTGATGTTGTCAGAATGGTATAATTGGTGAACCTGGGCTGGTAGGGTTGATGCTTAGCTTGTTTGTCAGCAGGTGCTGACTTAGCTTTCTTCTCTCCACCATGCTCGACCCCTGAGGTATTCCTTTTCTTACCGTTGCCCCCAATGCCGCCCTGAGGGTTTGCACCGTTCTTTTCTGCCTTGACAGTGGTCGGATGGTTTATGCCTTTTTCTACCTTCATGATAGCATCATCTAGCTTCATGTATTTGTCGGCTCGGTCCAGGAACTCCTGCAAGGTGTTGATATGGTTCCTGTGTATACTATCCCACAATGGACTATGATAAATTATTCCCGCTGATATGGCAACGAAATTCCCTTCATCTCCTACCGTGGCCATTCGATTTGCCTCTCTCATGAATCTTTGAATGTAGTCTTTCAGGGATTCATCTTTCCCTTGCTTGATGTCAGCTAACTGATTGGCATAAACCGGTTGAATCCACCCGGCACTAAAGACCTTGTAGAATTCCTTCCTGAACTGCTCCTAGGAAGTGATGGATCCAGGTTTGAACTTCCAATACCATTCCTGAGTGAGTTAGAGAGAGTTGTAGGGAATACCCTGCACCTATAATCATGCTCCACACCGAGTAACTCCAT